>NC_056042.1:20816639-21116639 GCF_004379255.2 Salvia splendens | reverse complement strand
TTGTTTCGGGGCTATTCGGAGGTGAATCGGGACTGCCCGGTGGGTACGCACTACCAAGCATTGGCCGCGGCTGTTGCTGCTCGATCGGTGGCGGCGGCGACAGTAGCCTGACCGGGCGACGGAGGGACGACGGAGGCGGAGCAGCGACAGTAGCGTTCCCGACTCCGGCAGCAGCTCCTCCCGGAGGCTACGACAGAGAAGGCAGCGGCTCCCGGCGAGAAGGCAGCACCCTCTTCCGGCGGAATTGGAAAAGAGAAAAAGAGAGAGAGCTGACGGGATTTGGGGATTCTTATTTTGAGTGAATTAGATAGAGAGAGACGAGAATGGAGGTGGAAGGAGGTATATGGGTTGACTTTTTTTTATTTCTTTTGTTGGGCCATTCTTTTGGGCTCAATGTTTTATTTGTTTGGGCTCTAAAATAAAATTGGAGGAATAAGGATGGGCTGGAAATTAAATAAGTTTTGGGCTGATAATTAATTCAATTGTGGGAAATTATTTAATTAATTTTCAGAATAATCCCAAGTCCGAAATATTTAATTCGAGGAAAAGTAATTGGTGAAAGAGAGTTACGAATCTTGGGATTAAATCCTATATCATGGAGGAAAAATACGAGGAGTCAACGAAAGAGTTGTGGGTGTAAGCGGCCGACCCGCGTCGCACGCGATACCTTGGGCGGCCGCCGAATAATCGAAAATGCACGAAAACCGAGAAAATGAGATAAAAGACTTTAATTAGAGTGCATGCATTCTAAATGTTGTCGTTATTGAGATTGATGTGAACTTTATGTATTTTCCGAAAAGGTGGTTCGCACGGCCGCTAAAGTCGGAACGAGAAGCTATTTAAGGAAAACTCTAAGCTTTTGAGGTGGGCTTTATTACTTAAACTTTTTATTTGAAATTGAAATGTCTATGGTGAAATAAGGGAGGTTTTAAATATTATGTCATGCCGTGTTTTATGTTTTGAAATTGCCTATCTGATTGTCTACTAGAATAATGTTCTACTAGACTTTGATGGTTAGCGAATTCGGGTCTAACTAGGGTCTAAGCCCTACTTAGGCTAGTGCACTGATGGGGATCGTGAGCCGTCCCCTAGGTCGGCCGGTCCAGTGATCGAGTTTGTGGCCACATTCTCGTTTCACATGATGGTTCAGATATGGTACATGATGGAGGATGATGATGATGTTTGCATGCGCATGCACCTTTTTATGGAAATGATTTTAGTGTTTCTCGGCATTTTCAAAGTAAAACCCGAGTTTCGCTCAACGGTGGCTTGACATAACATTATTGATGAAATGTATTTTGGGCATGAGTTCACTGAGTGCATCAAGTACTCAGCCCCTGCATATGTTTCCCTATGTGCAGGTTGAGCGTGGACGGGGGACGGAGGATGTTGAGCATTTGGACAAAGACAGGATTCAATAAACGTTCCGGTTACTATTGTGTCTTCATACATAGTAGTAGCTAACTCTCAAATGCTTCCGCTACTCTAAGTTTTACGAACTCATATTTCTTTTCTATAATTCGTTGGACTACTTTTGTTCGAACTATGTTGCTTCGTGATCTAAAACTATGATTTGATAATGAAGTTTCGTCTTTTGATCTACATGTCGTACCCCTTGATTATTTTTTCCTTTCTTCCCCGCTTCTTTATCCCTCCCCTAGTCGCGATCAACCGTGTTTTCTATCCTTAGAAAATGCGGTCGTGACAATTATTTTTATAGTACTCAGCCCTGCATATGTTTTCACTATGTGCAGGTTGAGCGGCGACGAGCGTTGGTGGTGTTGAGCAGTAATTAATAATAAACTATGGTCGTTTTGAAACTCCGCGTGTCGTTGTGTCTTCACACATGACGTCACTCTTCTCTTGGATGCTTCCGCTGTGATGTTTTCTTTACATATACTTTTTATTAAATTCTAAAACTGTTTTATTTGGGATATTTGCAAACTCGTTACCCTTTTTGAATAAATGTTAAACCCTTAGTCATTTACTTGTTGAACATAAATACTTTTGGTCGTTTTATTTATTAAACTTAAATTCTTGGTCAAACTCTTGTTGAAAACCCTAGTCTTCTATGTGTGTCATTTAAGTCCTTTTAATCACGATCGCCCGCATTTATTAACCCTAGAGGGCGGTCGTGACAGTTTGGTATCAGAGCCTCAGTTTCTTTCCGCTCTGGACCCAAGAGTCTAGTTTGAGTCAAAATCTATGCATGTATAATTTGGTTAAATGAAAAACATCGGAAGCTCAACACCACAACTCGTCCCCGCCCAACCACGAAGAATGAGGTAACAAGTATGTTGATGGATTTTTTATATGAACTTGTGAAATATTGGAAATATCGATGGTAATATTACTCTGGCATGAAAGTACTTCTATGGGGATTTGAGATTTTATGTAGCATGTTGAAAATTTTTTGCTTAAAATATGAATTTATGAAAAGGCATGGATATGAAATTGATATTTGCACTTATGCCGAGGTGAATGTTGTTATGAAGATGAACTCGTATGATTTACTTGAGTATGTGTTAACCCGATGGGTTGGATGAAATTATATGATGATGGTTTATGCGATTACATTATACAACCATATCTATGATAGTAATCTTGAGCATGCTTCTGTACCTAGTTGTAAATTGTGCGATGAATGCAAGACTTTGCAATAATAATGAACGTAGAGATGCGAAATGCTTAGTGCAGGGCAAGTAGCCTATGGGGAAGTCGGCATACTACGACTCGACGAAATGCGAAAACGGGTGAACCAATAACCTTGGAATATTCAAAACTTTGACATGATGCGATCACATGCTTAAACCTTTCGATATATATATAGTCATCTTCATAGGCATCATGTTCTCAGCATCACTTTTTGAATCTTAAACCCCATTGCTTCTTTCTATCCTTGGACTGATGCTGAGTTTTCTTTGTTTTTCCCTTTAGATGGTCCATCAGTATTATGCCCCGATGCGAAATCGTTACTCCAGCAATAGGGACCATCCAGTTGAGCGCTACCGAGACTACGAGTGGGACAGGAAGCTTTTCCTTATGTCCTATGTCACCGGGTTTTATGATAAGTGGATGAACGCTTACGCGTATGGGGGAGCCACCCATCACGAGGGAATCCAAAAGCTCATCCACACTTTACCACCGCCTTGGGACGAGTGGACCGCTCAGGCATCACGGTCTTTCATATGGTATAGCCCACCCGAATACACCGCACGGGATGATTTGGTTGGCCTTATAGAGGTGCTACTTCCGGCTATGACAGCTGCTTTTGACGGACCGCCACGTGCTCCACCTCCACATGTCTATCCGCCGATACAAGCCCGCATGCGGAGGAATCGCTGCGACAGGGAGCCACATGTCTCCCGTATTCCTAAGAGAATGAGACTCGGGATGCGTGTTTCAGCCCCTCTAAGAATCGACAGAGAGGTCGATGGGATGCTCGGGATGACCCCTCCACCCGTGGGTGCCGAGGAGGAAAGTGAGGAGGAGGATCCCGAGGAGGAGGAGGACCCAAATGAGGAAGGTGTTGGAAAAACCGAAGAGAAACATGATGAGGGTGGACAGGATTAGACACAATGGTTCTAGAACTTTTTATTTCGATTTCCCACGTTTTTGATACTTTACCTTTTTTGCTTGACTCTAGCTTTTCTCTTTCCACGTTGTTTTACCCTTTTTGTTTTCGTGATGATGTAACTAAGACATCTTGGAGGCAACGTTTGGTAATTCTATGGAAATTTTTGTCTTTCGCTATTCTATTGTGCAATAACTTGATACCATTTCTTATTATTCAACTGTGCAATTACCTTTTGCTATACTACATTGTAGTCGTCCTTTTCCTAATTGCACAATTATCTTTGACACACTATCTTTGCTACTCGATTGTACAATTGTTTCTTGCCATAATTTGAAACCATCCTAACCATCTCATTATGCAACTGTCTTTTGTTGTCCTATTGCACAATCATATCCTACTATCGTTGTCTTTTACCATTCTCTTGAATACCTATGATTTCCACTCTATTGTACAAATTGTCTCCTATCCTTTACTATCTTGTTGAGCAATCACTCTTTTGCGACCTTTTGATGCAATTGCCTCTTGCTATACCGTTCCATGATTGCTCCCTTACTATCATTTGTGCAGTTGTATTTCGATACCTTGTCTTGCAAAAGCTCCTTGTTATTCTATGATGTAATTGTCTCTTGATTCCATTCCACCAAAACCACACAACTATTCTTGGGATTTCGAATAAATGCATAATAATAATTCTTGTGATAAATCAGAATGCCGCCAAGACGCAACGTAAGACGTGAGAACCCGGAACCTACCCCTCAGACGGTAGAAGGAAGTGTGACACAACCCATTCCTCCACCACCACCTTCTCCACCTCCGGTTGACCGTGAGATCGTAAAGTTGTTCTTAAGTCAGAAACCTCCTATCTTTGATGGAATGGGGGAGTCAGCCACGGCTGAATGTTGGATACGCTCATTAGAGCGCATTTTCGCAATCTTGGGGTGCAACGATAGAGAACGAATGACTTGTGTGACCTACCAGCTAACCGAGGCTGCCGACTTTTGGTGGGACACACGGATGAAGACAATGCCCCGAGAGCAAGGAGCAGGAATGACTTGGGAGGGTTTCAAGACAGAGAGATACGATAAGTATGTACCCAAAAGCTATCGGAAGGCGAAGGCGTCTGAATTCTACAACATGACCCAAGGGCGCATGACTGTGACTGAGTATGATCGTGCGCTCAACAGCATGACTCGATATGCACCTGATCAAGCCGATACCGACGAAAAGCTGGCTGAAAAGTTCCGTGGAGGACTAAGGCCTGAGATAAGAATGTCGTTGGCTAGTCGTGGGAAACTACCCTACGCGGAAGCTTTGGCCCTTGCACTAGACATTGAGGCAGATATGCCCCAGGAGAGGGTGAAGGATAACACCGCTTTGGCACCACCTCCACCACACCACTCCCGAGAGAAGAGGAAGTGGGAGGGAAACAGAATCCCATATGACAACAAGAGGTATCAGCACACCTCGAACCAACCGCAGTATGGGAGAGGTCAAAACTCATCTAACCAGAGAGGTGACTTCCGACCCAAGCCACCCTAATGCAACGTGTGCTCCAAGTATCACTTTGGAGAGTGTAGAGTCCAGAGCACCGCTAAGTGCTTTAACTGTGGGGGAAGCGGCCACTTCTCTAGAGAGTGTCCTAGTAAGAGGGTGGCAACGGAGTCGAGGTAGAACACTCAAGGACCCCGCATGCAGCCATGGGCGCCGCAAATAGAATCAAGGGGAAATCACGACCAACCTCCGCGACAGCAGAAGCCCTACCGCCAAAGACTTCCCTCTCAGGCTAGAGCATATTCCTTGAGTCGGAAACAACCCAAGATCGAACAAGGGAATCAAGAAAACAGAAACCTGGCAGGTATGGGAAAAATCCTCGACACTCCTATCGTTGTGTTGTTTGATACGGGCGTATCGCATTCATTCATATCTGATTTGTGTGTGGATACTTTGAGCTTGCCTGTTAGCAAATATGAACATAAGATGGTAGTGTCTTCACCAGTGGGTGGGACAATAAAAATCTCACGAACATGCCTGAACGCAGAAATTGTTATGGGAGGCCTTAAGATAGTCGCTCGTGATCTGCAAGTTATGGCGATCGGGGACATCGACGTAATTTTAGGAATGGATTGGTTAACCTCGAACTTTGCGACGATTAGTTGTAAGGAGAGACAGATATCTCTACAAACCCCGGGAAAGGAACCCATCGTGTACCATGGAATCTCGATGAACCGGCGAATCTCTATCATCTCCGCGCTTCAAGCTAGTACGATGGTGAGGAAAAGACATCCTGCTTATCTCGTCTATCTACAAGGAGAGGAGAAAGGAAAAAGGAAAATGGAAGACGTAGCCATCGTACTAGAATTTCCAGACATTTTTCCCGAAACATTTCCTGGACCACCGCCAGATCGACAATTGGAGTTCACAATCGACCTAGCACCAGGGTCGGCACCTGTGTCCAAGGCACCATACAGAATGGCGCCTAAAGAGTTAGAAGAACTCAAGATACAACTCCAAGAGCTTATGGACCTGGGTTTCATTAGACCCAGTGTTTCACCGTAGGGCGCGCCTGTGCTTTTTGTAAAGAAGAAAGACGGATCGATGAGAATGTGTATCGATTATCGGGAGCTGAACAAGATGACTCTCAAGAACAAATATCCACTACCAAGGATAGATGACCTATTCGATCAACTTCGAGGAGCCGGTGTATTCTCGAAGATGGACTTAAGGTCCGGATATCATCAGTTGAGAGTCCGACGAGAAGATATACCAAAGACGGCCTTTCGAACGAGATATGGTCACTATGAATTTGTCGTGATACCGTTTGGATTGACGAATGCACCTGCGGTATTCATGGACTTGATGAATCGAGTGTTTCATCATTACTTGGATAAGTTCGTTTTGGTGTTCATAGATGACGTACTAGTTTACTCGAAGAATGAGAAGGGGCACGAGGAACATCTGCGAATCACCTAGGAGACTTTGAGGAGCGAGAAGTTGTACGCCAAATTCGAGTAGATCCCGCTAAGGTTGAGGCGGTGCAACAGTGGAAAGCACCTTCAACACCAAACGAGATTCGGAGTTTCCTAGGTTTTGAGGGATACTATTGAAGGTTTATAGAAGGGTTCTGCAAGATAGCGAGACCCATGACACAACAACTCAAGAAGGGGGTGAAAGTCAATTGGACTCCCGAGTGCGAGGCATGTTTTTAACTCTTGAAGGAAAAGCTAACTAGTGCACCGATCTTAACTGTGCCAGAACCTGGAGTGAACTACGTGGTATACATGGACGCTTCGAAGGTGGGAATTGGATGTGTGTTGATGCAAAACAACAAGGTGATTGCGTACGCATCCCGACAATTGAGGCCCCACGAGTTGAACTATCCAACCCACGATTTGGAGTTAGCAGCAGTGGTACATGCCTTAAAGATTTGGAGACATCATCTCTACGGAGTTTGATGTGAGATCTTTACGGACCACAAAAGCATGAAATATTTCTTTGAGCAAAAGGATCTAAACATGCGACAATGAAGATGGCTCGAATTGGTGAAAGACTACGATTGTGGCATCAATTACTACCCTGGCAAGGCAAATGTAGTGGCAGATGCCTTGAGCCGGAAAGGTCATTCCCAACTGGCCACCTTTCTCACCAACGAAGAAAGCCTGGTCCGCGAGTTTAGTAAGATGCGTTTGGAAGTAGTGAGAGCACCCGAAACGGTGGAAGCGCGAATTGCCACTTTAGTTGTTGAACCTGATTTAAGGTCGAGAATTGTTGAAGCACAACGGATGGATGCGAAACTAGAGGAAATACGTGTAGAGGTGCGAACCGGCGAATCTGGAAACTTTAGTGAAGAAGGTGACAACGCTCTTACCTTCAAAGGAAGACTATGCATGCTGGACAACGAGGAGCTCAAAAACGAAGTGATGAGCGAAGCACATGAGACTCCTTACACCGCCCACCCAGGAAGTACGAAAATGTACCAAGACTTGAAGAAGTCCTTTTGGTGGAACGGTATGAAGAGAGATATAGCGGCCTTCGTGGAGCGCTGCTTAGCCTGCCAACAGGTGAAGGCTCTACATCAACGACCGTACGGAAAGTTGCAACCACTAGAAATCCCCGAGTGGAAATGGGAACACATCGCCATGGATTTTGTGACGGCTTTGCCAAAGACGCAAAGAGGGAATACTGCCATATGGGTGATTATAGACCGACTCACCAAGAGTGCACACTTCATACCGATACCCATAACCTATGGATCAAACAAGCTAGCTCAAGTGTATATAAAGGAAATAGTGCGACTCCATGGAGTCTCAGTGACGATCACGTCTGACCGTGACCCGAAATTCACATCAAGGTTTTGGATCAGCCTACAACATGAGCTAGGAACTCGTTTGAATTCTAGCACCGCTTTTCACCCGCAGACAGACGGGCAATCCGAAAGAACGATCCAAACTCTCGAGGATATGTTGAGAGCCGTGGTGTTGGACCGAGGAGGAAGTTGGGAGTCAGCACTACCACTGATCGAATTCGCCTAGAACAACAGCTTCCAGGCAACGATAAACATGGCGCCATACGAAGCCTTGTACGGGAGGAAGTGTAGATCCCTGCTCTACTGGGATGAAGTTGGCGAGAGAAGAGTACTTGGCCCCGATGCAGTTGAAGAGATGGTTAGAATCGTCCGACAAATTCGCGAGAAGATAAAGGAAGCTCAAGACAGACAGAAGTCATATGCGGATGTACGACGAACCGACTTATAATTTCAAGCTGGCGACAGGGTTTTTCTCAAAGTATCCCCGTCGAAAGGGATAACGCGTTTTGGTGTCAAGGGAAAGTTGAAGCCGCGATTTATTGGGCCTTATGAAATCCTCGAAGGAGTGGGCCATGTTGCATACCGTTTGGCGCTACCCCCAAGCCTTGGGAACGTGCACAACGTCTTTCATGTGTCGCAATTGTGGAAATATGTGTTTGACCCGAAGCACGTGATTCACTATAAGGAAGTCGTGTTGAACCCAGACTTGAGCTACGAAGAGAGACCCCAAACAATATTAGACCGAAAGGTCCAAAATATGAGAAATAAACCAGTTGCTTACGTGAAAGTACATTGGAGAAACCACGGGCATGAAGAAGCCACGTGGAAGCTCGAGGACAAGATGATGGAGTTATACCCAGAACTCTTCCCATGAGAGTACCAAATTTCGGGAGGAAATTTCTTTTTCGGGTGGTAGGATGTGACGCCCCACTTTTCGAACCCTAATTTTTTATTCCTAAGACGATTACATTTACTTTCTTTTATTGTCGAATTAATTGATGAATTGCTATGTGTTTGAATTGGTGACCTAATTTGATTTGACCGAGTCAATTTCGTTGATTTTTTTATGACGTGGCTTAAATTAATTGATGGGGAATAATATATATTGCGGTGAATTATATTCCAAGGAGAGTGAGATTTTACCCAGGATCATAAATAATTACATTGCTCTTTTTATTGTGGAAATTTCGACCACTTCTAATTAATTGGAGAGGAATTCTTTTTCTTGGATTTAATTATTTGTTTTGGGATGATTATCCAAATTAAATCCTAAAGCCTAATTACCTTATTTCCTTCTTGATAAAAATCGGCCCCTACTATTTTCCTTAGGGAGATTTCGAAATCTCCTAATTTGTGGGAGAAGGAAATTATTCATTATTTATTTTGATCCCTTAATTATTTCTTTTCATGATTTAATTGGAATATCCTAGCAAATCTTGCCTTATCTTATTTTATTAAAGATTTGAAATTATTCCTTATTGAGGGGGAATAATACACGCCTATTTCCAAATTAAATCAGAGGCTAATTAAATAGCCATGATTTTTTAAAATCCTCCTTATTTCTCCCCAAAACTACCGCCACTCTCCCCATCAAATCTCCCCAAATCCCTCTCAAATTAATTACCCAAATCTTTGAATTAATGGTGGTTTATTCTATTCCCTAAACTCTATAAATAAAAGACTCCTAACCCTAGCCACCACACTCACACGCCTCCTCCCTCTCCCTCACGCCATTCTCTCTTTTTCATCTCCTCCCCCACTTGTTCTTCCACTCTACTCAAGATCCTTTCGAATTTCCAAGAGATTGTTGAAGAATCGAGACTTTTATTCGTTCCTACCGATTATTTCGTCCAAGAAAGGTGAAAATTCGTGCGCTAAGCGTGATATCAAAGGGAAAACAGTACTTGAGATTCTAAACGGTCGAGGTGGGCTCTCTTTTAAATAAGGACTATGTCCTAATGTTTTATCGATGGAAATAACTATGATTATCGTGCCTTGGTTTGTTTTTATGTGCCTATCTGATGTGGCTTTTGCCACTATTATATAAATCGAATTCGGGTCCTCGTAGGGCTGTAAACCCTACTTGGATTAGTGTACACCTATGGTAGACTGTGTGCTAGCGTACGGGCTGGCCGGTCTAGTGACCTGGTCTGCGGTCGCATTCCTTGTCATGTATTGGCAGATATGGTTGACGTCTATGGGAAAATGACTTCGCAGTCGCTATTTTGAACAATGGAAAAATCTTTTGCGTGCCTCGGGCCTTTCTAAAGTAAAACCCCGATGGTTACTTACGGATGGCATGATAACACATACTTTTATTTAAAATGTTTTCGGCATGAGCCATTGAGTATTATTTTTATAGTACTCAGCCCTGCATATGCTTTCACTATGTGTAGGTTGAGAAAGAATTAATAATAAACTATGGTCGTTTTGAAACTCCGAGTGTCGTTGTGTCTTCACACATGACGTCACTCTTCTCTTGGATGCTTCCGCTGTGATGTTTTCTTTACATATACTTTTTATTAAATTCTAAAACTGTTTTATTTAGGATATTTGCAAACTCGTTACCCTTTTTGAATAAATGTTAAACCCTTAGTCATTTACTTGTTGAACATAAATACTTTTGGTCGTTTTATTTATTAAACTTAAATTCTTGGTCAAACTCTTGTTGAAAACCCTAGTCTTCTATGTCTATCATTTAAGTCCTTTTAATCACGATCGCCCGCATTTATTAACCCTAAAGGGCGGTCGTGACAGTGATGTTTGTGGATTGGGCAAACAAGGTACTCATCCATGCTGGCTGCTGCATCTGTTTTTCTTAGTCACATTAAATTTGGATAGTATGATGTTCAATTTGTATTAAGTTGCCCATTTCCATTGCCTATGTGAATTTTGGGCTGCCAAGTCAAAATTTCAGTCTAGACTGAAATTAAATGTGACTTTCAAATTAAAAAATTTCATGAATTAGGAACCCCTCTAAGATATTTACTTTGATCCTGATTAGTGAATGAATTTGAACTAAAGTAGTAGTACATACATGTTCACTTTGTGATACAACCTACTTATCTTATAGAACTTAAGCATACCATTTTTCTCTTACCGTAGGAGGAAAGCATGACGCTATGAGAACCATTCCACATCATGCTCAGTGAGAGAGACTTTCTCAATTTCTTTGGTTGGCTAATTTTATTCTTTTTAATTATGTTTTCGTTCCGTTTCATTTTATTAATTATATTTTTCTTTTCATAACATTTTTCTTAATTATATTTTTTTCATTCATTTTGATATATCAATTTTGATACAACATCGTATTTGTTTTTAATATTATATGAACTTATTGGTATCTTTTCTTTTTAGTTATATTTTTCGTTTCTTTCTGTCCATTTTTATTCATTACTTTTCTTTTTTAGATTGATGTTACCATCATTTTCTTTCTTTTTGTTTTTAATAATTATAATTTTTTTAATAGTAATAATTAGATTTTTAGTCCATCTATGTTTTGATCCATGTTAAAAAATTTATATTGTATTTATAATTGGCTATTTTTTTTATATAACTATAAGTAGTTGAGTCATATGAAAGGATTATTCAGTTGGTAAATTTAATGTATAAATTTAATTTGTCTTTAATTTTATTGAAAACAATACAAATTTTTAGGCGGAAGTAGCTATACAAATTGTAGTTTTAGGTGAGGCGGACGGCTTTAAAGATGTTAAAGATGAAAAACAGGTTATTTTACCTATGAGTTCTGTTGAAGAGTGACAAATTGTGAAGAATTGAAGATTTTAGTTTATAATGATGAGGTTGATTTTAATTTTAAAGTTAATGTAGTGTATAAAGAAGTTTTAAAAATGATGAGTATGTTTAATTCTTTATTGTGATAGATTTGTATCTTCCTACTCCGTGATTTAATGTTTAAACATTATATTATGTGATTTGTTTCAAATTTATTATGCTTCAATGTTGATTTGAATAGATTTTTTATTCTCATATAACTAAAATAGTTACTCATATTGTTCATTGTTAATATTAATTTTAATTTTATTTAATTAATTTAAAATTAAAAATTAATATTTTAAAAATATATTAATCTGTCCACATGCGTGATACTAGTATTAATAATGCAGCACATCTTTACTCTTTTTGTATCAGAAATCTATTAGTAATGTATTACGATTCTCTCTCCCAACCTCTGTTCTCAACTCGCATATTTTCTCTTTGACTGGTAATCGTGTTTTTATTTGATAGAAAGCTATTGTCGAACCACGTAATTTTGGATATTGATTCTTGCATGTGTATATAATGTTCTTGTTATTTGTTCATACAAGTACGATCAATTAGAAATATTAATATTATTATGTTATAAATTAATAAGTAATTAATATAATCTCAAAGTAATTTTAAAATATTAATTAATGCTTATAGTAGAATTAAATTATTAGATGATAAGAACCCCTTTTTAATTAAGTAAAGCCCAAGTAAAATTATACCTTCAATACTTTATGACCCAGGCCAAAGCAAAACAAATTAGATAAGCTCAAATTCATTTAATTAGTCTACACCTATTCTATTTTATTTCCACCTCATATTGTTTTTCTTCATATTTTCTGATTACTGATCATCTTAACATTATTATAAACTTGAAAGCCCAAATTCATTATAATCTAAGGCAACTCATTCACTCTCTCTCTATATATATCTGCGTTTTCCTTAATTGCTTTTTACCAGTAGTATTTATTTATTTTATGCATAAAGTGATAGTATATACTCATATGTTATTATTTAACAATATATTTATTATTTATTCCTATTGTTATTAGTATTCGATTTAATTTATCAGTATAGGAATAGGATATCTGTGTATAACCTTATAAACATGAGTAATTAACTTATTATTCTCAAATCTCATTCTCGTCTCGCATATTTTCACCTCGACTGATTATCGTGTTTTAGTCAATAGAAAGCTATGACGGAAAGGGAGGTAATCATTACATGATATATTACTCAATTAATCCCTTTTCTTGTATTATGCAATCTTTTGTTGAATTAGATAGAGTAATTATAATATGTGAATCGCATAGGGATAGGATCGGACAATTGCCTAATCATATTCTGATATCTATAATCTCTCGGTTGAGCCTCCGCGAAGCTATTGCATACTTTCAACTCCTTGGCGGCATCTCCATAGCTACCTCACTCATCTCAATATCCCACTATATTACTCCTCAGAATTGGAAGAATACACACGTGTGATGGACCAAGTAATGAATTCGCATAAAATGCACTCATGTAAAAGAGTTCCGATTGGACGCGCACATTAGGAGTGGCGAGTTTGAGAGTTGATTCGAGTTTGCCATAGCGAAGAAAGCTGAAATAATTCATATATCTATCTGTCCAAGGGAACTATATCATAGACTTCCAAATGTGAATGGTCTTGAATGCATTGTCTTTATCTAACATTCATATGACCGATCAAGACTTTGGACATTTGGTCTCCAATTGTGTTGCTCTTGAATGTTTCACACTTCATTATGTTGTCTCAAGAAATGTCTCAATTGTTGGCCTCTCGAAACTGAAGCATATAAACTTAACTTACCTTTGGAGAACTAAGTGTATTGTTATTCGCGACTTGATTAGCCTTGTTTCTTTGAGGTGTTGTGCATAGACAGGTAAATGGATGGATACATTTATAGGAGAATGTAATATTCCGAATCTTACCAAACACAAACTTGAAAATCATAATTATCAATTGGGGCATATTGGGTTCCTTGCTGGAATGTCATCTTGCATGCGCTAGGACCCTTACTAAGGTAACGATTCATCTTTTCTTTTTCTATTTCTTCTACAATGTACATGTGATTTTAATTTGCAGTTGAAAACTGGTTTGCAATTTCAACTTGCAAATCTAAAACATCTAGAGATCATGTTCTGTATGAGGATCGATTGTAAGAGGGGCGATTGGCGACATGCCATTCGTTTGGTTAAAGCATGTGGTTCATTACGGAACTTGTTATAAAGGTATGTAGTAACTAGCCATTACTTGATTATAGAGTAACATTTATTTGAATCATTAAATTTGATTAAATTCTTATCAAGAAGTTCTATTTTTTTCTCAATTTTCTCTACATTAAATTCGGCTATACTGTTACTGTTTTGAGCATCACAAAAAAATTGGTAACAATTGCTTTGCGATATTTTGTTTTCAAGTTTTACTGTACAGAACTGATCAAATCTCACGATTTAATTTGTTATTATTCCTATTTTACATATATATTGATGCATTTGACATGTGTATATAATTTTTGTTGACGTTTGGGCAAGTCAAGGGCGAAACACTGGATCATACTAAACATCACGTGTCTCAAAAGTGTTTGGAAATCTCAGGATATTTGGGTTATTGTGCGGAACATGAATTCATTTTGGACCTCATCAATAATATTAATATTACATCTATTCAAAAAGTGAACTTTGTGGCTCTTCGTGAAGCAGCATTAGATCGTGCACGCTTTGATTTTGAACATATTACATCACTTGATTTCTTAGTTATATCTTAAGTATGACGTTTGTTTATTTGTTGTTATTGTACTTTAACTTTGGATTATTGCATCTGTTTGTTTCTTAGATAAATCTTATCTATGACTTTTATTTAGCACTTGTTAGTTTATTTTATTTCAAGAGCTTAATTCTCTACATATTACTAGACTTGGAACATTCAAACATATTCGAGTTCTTTTTTAGTCTATTTAATTATGGCTTAACTAATACTATTATTAATTGTTAAAAAAATTTCGATCGAAATCATGTATACAAGATTTGAAAGTATTGGATATTCGATTAGTTTGATATTTTGTTCTTTTAATCTGCCATATGAATGGATTCACAAATTTTGGCAGGCACGCGTTGTTGCCGAAGCTTCAAAGTTTAAATATTACGAATTATTCAATTTTCAGTTGATAGAATATTCATTATTATCGATAATGATGAAATTAAACTTGGGTCAACATGAATATGAAGTTTAATTTTTTATTTATTTAACTTGAATTGAGTTTAAATCAATTAACATGTTCAAAACCGGTGGGTTACTACCATTTCTTTGTTGTATAATGATGAATCCGCGAATTTCTGATGTTAGTGAATGCAGGAAAATACAGATCACGACACAAAGAATTTACGTGGTTCGATTTACTGAAGTAAATCTACGTCCACGGGAAGAAAAGAGGGCAGAGTTGTATTGCTTGATCTGTTTTCTACAGCTTACAAATACAAACTTGCTATATGGTGTTTTATCTCTAGAGAGCTTAACCCTTTTCTACCAGATCTAAGTTCTATTTATATAAAGGACCAAGATCGTGGCATGCAGCACCATTTATTAGGTAGTGGATGTCGTGGAGATCGTGGCCTAAGATCGTGGATGTAGCGTAGGTGACGGCCTACGATCGTGGCCTGAGTTGACACCACGTGGTAGTGGGTGTGTTGGAAGTTGTGGAAATCCTGCATGGGTCCACTAACTCCTTGTTCGGTCGAATACTAAGACCGAACTGCTTTGGTTGCCGATCTGAGAGTAGAGCTTGATGCCGACCTGAGAGCAGAGCTTGATTGGTTGGCTTTTGCCGAGCTGTAGGCTGAGGCCGAACTCTTACTGAGACCGAACTGCTTTGGTTGCCGATCTGGGAGCTTGATGCCGACTTGAGAGCAGAGCTTGATTGGTTGGCTTTTACCGAGCTGTAGGCTGAGGCCGAACTCTTTGGTAATGCCGAACTCATACTCTTCCTTGGGCTTTGGGCTGATGGGCCGTTGGTGCTGTTGGGCTTGTTTAGTCCGTACCCCATCACTACCCCCCCCGAAAGACGAAGTGAATCACTTCGGCGAAGCGAGTCACTTCGGCATTCTGGATAAAGGTACGGGGGAGGCTGTCGTCAGGGGACGTGCCTTGCACGTGACTGCATTAAATGCGACAGTAAAATCCGGCCGTTGAATCCCGAAAAGGTGGGATTCGAAACGGTGCGACGATTTTGAAATCTTCGCCGAATCTGATAAATACCTCCTTTCTTCATCATTGAAGCACTTTTGCGACTGCTTCTTCTGCACTCTATCTCCTTTGCGTAAAAATTTCCTTCCGCTTTCAAGAATTTCTTCAGAATTTCTTCAGATTTTGCAAAGAGTAAGAACCATGTCTTCTTCTTCTTCTTCCGAGTTAGGTAGCGGTAGGAAAGGGGGCAAGGGGTCTTCTAGCCGGAAAGAGTCCGGAGAGAAGACTGTAGAATACTTTCGCAGCGTCTTGAGTAAGGACACCGTGATATCTCTACACGAAAAATATCTTCTTCCCGGGGGGAAGGCGGTGGTTCCCGACGATGATCATAGGGCTAACGACCCGCCGGAGGGTTATGCCACCGTTTACGAAGCCTGCTTAGAATGCGGGCTTCGTTTCCCTCTTCCCCCACCTTTTGCAGAGCTTCTTGATTTTTTTCAACTCCCTTTAGGTCAGGTGACTCCGAATTCTTGGAGGCACTTGTCGGCTTTTGCTGCCGAACTCCGTAGGCTAGATAAGGATCTGTCTCTGCGGGCAATCCTTAATTTTTTCCAATTTAAAAGGAAGGGATCTTGGTTTTACTTGATCCCCTTACAGCCTTTTAGGGCATTCTGCAAAACCAAGTGGCCGAAATGGCAAAACCGCTTCTTTTTTTATAATAGGACAGCGGCTCCGGGCTTCCCCTGGAGAGGGCCGAAGTCCGTGATTCCTCATCCTCGGTTAGAACCGTTGGCCGAGCTCGAGGGCGAGCTCAATAAGATTCCTATGATTAGGAAACAATACTCGGAAACTGAGCTCGTCAAGGGCGACCTCGTGTTCAATATCTCGTCTTCGGACGAAGAAACCGAGGGTGAGGACTTCTTTTTTATGCTTTACTGCTTTAGCAGCGAAAACTAACCTTGTTTCCTTGCTTTTTGGCAGTGTACATGCTGAATAAGGCTAGCCGCAAATCTTCGGAGTCCAAGGAGCCGGAGAGGCCGAAAACCACCAGCTCGGCGTCTGATGCCGAGAGGACTCCGAAAAGGCAAAAAACCTCTTCGGATCCGAAGAAGCCGGAGTCGACTTCGGCAAAGGGGAAGGGGAAGGCCCAGAAGCCCCCGAGAGCGCCAGAGAAAGACGTGGTCTTGGCGCCTCCTTCGGAACATATCTGTGAGCCGTTTTTATGGCCCACGGACTTCGCCGAGGTGAATTCTCTTCTTGATTTTCTGACCTTGCTTTTTTCCTGTATTTTTTGTGGCCCCTTTGTTGACTTTTTTCTTTATCCATTTTCAGAGGAACGATATGCTCTCCAAGCTCGTCGCCGTCGAACTCTCCAAAGCGTCCAATGACTATGCTGAGATGCAGAGGAAGTTGGCGGCTGCTTGTCATCGGGCCGAACAGGCTGAGGCTAACTTTGAGAAGGCCAGAGCTGCTAGGATTTCGGCCCAGGATGAAGCTCAGTTTGCCAAAAACCAGCTCGTCATCCAGCGAGAGCAGACGAAACGGAGGGATGCTGCCGCCGTGGTTGCCCAAGGAGAGGGTCTCCGTGCTTACACGGAGAAACTCTTTTTGAGCAGCCAGTTCTCGGCCTTTGTCGGTAGTCTGGTAAGGCTAATTACCGATAAGGGCGAGCAGGGGGCCGACGTCGTGCTGCCTCTGTACAGCCGAGAGATAGCAGCTCGGCTTCAGAATCTGCCGCTCCTTGAGGAGCTCGCTTCATCCTCGGTCCTGCTTTCTGCAGACCGAGTCCGGAGTTGTCGAGCTGATCGGGACGAGAACCTGGAGGCTATCTTTGCCTCCGTGGGACCCGTTTCACCCGCTTCGACTTACAACGGAGAGGGTGAGGCCGAGCCGCTGGAGCAGGAGGTCGGCGATAAGCAGGCCGATCAGGAGGCGCAGCAGATCGGCTATGGTGGCGCCGAGCAGGCTGGGGAGAGCAAGGAGGCAGAGGCTGAAGCTGAAGCAGATAAGGAGAAGGAAGCTGAACCTCACCGAGAAGGCGGAGACGAAGCTAGCGAAGTATGATTTCGTCTCCCTTCTCTTAGTTTAGTTTCTTCCTTTATGTAAAATGGCCTTGAAGCCCTCCTTGTATAGAAAAATTTTTTTCTTATGAATGAAAAAATTCTTCTTTCTGCTCTTGTGTCTTCGTATAGCCTTTCGTACTCTCTTACTCCTGTTGTGGTTTACTACCTGCTCGGTAAGCTGAAATGCCGAACTGACGTAGCTGCTTTGTATTCTTAACTCTCAAGGAGCTGGAGGTACTTCACTGGAAGCGGCTGTACTCTTCGGCTTTAGACGAAGCTGAGAAAAGAGCTATAGCTGACCAGATGAAGAATGACGAACTCTTGGCTCGTTCAATGAAGCTGGAGGCCGATAATAGGGACTTAGAGTCCGAAAAGAAGGATCTGGAGGCCGAGCTGAATACCGCCGTGGCTGAGAGGACTGCGTATGAGGATTTCATCAGCAGGCGCGGGGGAATGACCATCTCAGAAGTTCAGGAACGAGTTGACGAACTGTGGGAGGAATATCATGTACTCCGGAGGAACAATGCGCTGGAGAGCTCGGCTTGCCAACAAGTAGTGAAATCATTGCGGCGCTGGGCTTCTCGGTACGACATCGTTCTTTCCCGGCGTCCTCCAATCGAGAGATTCCTTAGGCATTTCCCGCCAACAGATGTTCATACTCCAGCTCAAACCCTTGATTCACTTGCTCAAAACCGTACTCCAAGTCAGCAACGAACTCTGGAACAGCCGGAAACGTCAAGACGAGAACAGGCTGAAGTTCGTAGAGGAGCTGTGATTATGAGTGAGCAAGATCAACAAATGCTTCGTGAAGAGACTCTTCGCCGCCGAGGTGCTAGGGCTTCCCGGGCTCAGAGAAGAGGTGGCAGGTCGATTAGAGCATCTCGTCGACCTGCTTATTCTGCAGCTGCCTGGAACGCCCGAACTCAGCTTCACGAGGATTTTGTGAATAGATGGCTCAACTTTAGCAACCCTGGACAGTAGAATAGTCCTTTGTAATAGCGTAACGCCATCTTGTAGGGTAGCGGAATTGTGTGCCGAACAAGATTTGAAAATGAAATTTTGTTTTCGCTTCTGACACTGTGTATTTACAGCTTAGCGAAAAAATTTCATCGTACTTGTCCTCGGTCTTATGAAGTAAACTTCTTTGACCGGACTTGTCTTTGGTCTGATGAAATAAACATCTTTGACCGGACTCGTCTTTGGTCTGATGAAATAAACATCTTTGACCGGACTCGTCTTTGGTCTGATGAAATAAACATCTTTGACCGGACTCGTCTTTGGTCTGATGAAATAAACATCTTTGACCGGACTCGTCTTTGGTCTGATGAAATAAACATCTTTGACCGGACTCGTCTTTGGTCTGATGAAATAAACATCTTTGACCGGACTCGTCTTTGGTCTGATGAAATAAACATCTTTGACCGGACTCGTCTTTGGTCTGATGAAATAAACATCTTTGACCGGACTCGTCTTTGGTCTGATGAAATAAACATCTTTGACCGGACTCGTCTTTGGTCTGATGAAATAAACATCTTTGACCGGACTCGTCTTTGGTCTGATGAAATAAACATCTTTGACCGGACTCGTCTTTGGTCTGATGAAATAAACATCTTTGACCGGACTCGTCTTTGGTCTGATGAAATAAACATCTTTGACCGGACTCGTCTTTGGTCTGATGAAATAAACATCTTTGACCGGACTCGTCTTTGTGTTCTAATTTGGCGATTTTTGTCGCCGGGATCGAACTTTCCCTTGTCCTAATTCGGCGAGTTTTATCGCGTGGATCGGACTTTCCCAGTTAACCGAAGTGGTCTTATGCAGTAAACCTCTTTGACTGGACATGGTCGTCCTCGGTCTTATGAGGTAAACTTCTTTGACCGAACTTGGTCGTCCTAATTCGGCGAGGTTTATCGCGTGGATCGGACTTTCCCTTATTGCAGTTCGTTTCAGACGAAGTGCTTATTAAGCTGAATTGTGGTCTTGTATCCTCCTTGGAAGCTTGGACTCACAGTCGTTGGCTTGTTGCAGTCCGTTTCAGACGGACTGCTTGTTAAGCTGAATTGTGGTCTTGTATCCTCCTTGGAAGCTTTGACTCACAATCGTTGGCTTGTTGCAGTTCGTTTCAGACGGACTGCTTGTTTAAGCTGAATTGTGGTCTTGTATCCTCTTTAGAAGCTTTGACTCACAATCGTGGGCTTATATATGTTCTAAGAAGGGGATCAGCCTTCGAAGAACAAGATACCTCAGTAACATTTGTAAGAGACGACACGCACAGAGACAGACAAAACACACAGACAAAACGCACAGAGACAAACAAAGACCAAGCAAACCAAAGAAAGCACATTGACCGAACAGGACTCAAGACTGACTGACCGGACTGTCTCTTACAAATGGAACTTTTTGAGGTTGGAAACGTACCATGTTCGGGGTACTTGTGCTCTTGACACGTGAGTCAATTTGTAAGACCCTTTGCCGAGGACTTCTGACACCCGATATGGACCTTCCCATGTGGGTTCGAGTTTGCCCAGCTTTTCTGCTCGGCTTACTTCGTTGTTTCTCAAGACGAGATCTCCCACTTGGAAATGCAGCTTTTTCACCCTTTGGTTATAATACCGGGCTACTTGCTCCTTGTACTTGGCTGCTTTTATGCAGGCCAATTCTCTTCTTTCTTCGGCAAGATCTAGTTCGGCTCTCAGTCCGTCACCATTCATTTCTGAGGAGAAATTGAGTTCGGGGACTGGGTATGCCGATCTAAACCGGAATCACGGCTTCAGTGCCGTACACCATTGAGTTCGGCTCCGGTGTGACTTCGGTCATTTCGCCTGCCTCTGACTCCGGCTGCTGTGATTGCTATGCTTGATGGTGCCGAACTGATTGCTCGGCACTTTTAAGCGCAATCTGCGAACACACTTGCTCTTTTTCGATCACCTCGGATGACCGCTATCCCTCCTTTGGTGGGGAAGGTGTTCGGCGAGGAAGCCTCTGATCGCTATGATCGGGCTTCTTTTCGTCTCCTCTAGATGAGCTGTCTAAAGACCGTTTTCGACGGTCTGCCTCATCGGCTCGGGAGAACTGGTCCGCAATGTCCCACATCTCTTGAGCTGTTTGCGGACTGCATTCCACGAGCTTTCTGTAGAGAGCTCCGGGCAGGATTCCATTTTGGAATGCCGAAATGACAAGTAGATCATTGAGATTATCTACTTGTAGGCATTCCTTATGGAATCTCGTCAGGAAGTCGCTGATCTTTTCGTCGCGACCTTGACGTATAGAAAGCAGCTGAGCCGAAGTATTCCGGGCTTCCGCTTTCTGAAAGAACCTCCTGTGGAAAGCATCCATCAGATCTCGGTAGGATCTAATGCTGCCTTGAGGAAGGCTGTCGAACCACCTTCTGGCGTTCCCGATGAGCAGCTCGGGGAACAGCTTGCACATATGGACCTCATTGAGACCCTGGTTCGCCATATTATACTGATAGCGTCCCAGGAAGTCATGAGGATCCACCAACCCGTCATAAGTCATCGACGGAGTTCGGTAGTTCTGTGGAAGGGGAGTTCGGGTGATATCGTCCGAGAACGGAGTCTTCAATGCTCCGTACATGGCGAACCCGACATCTCTTCGGTATGGAGGAGATCGAGGTCTCCTGTGATTCCGGTACCGAGGAGGAACAGGAACATGTCGTGGGTGAGGATTCTTCTTCCTAGAAGACACGGTACTACTGCGGTAGTGACTTTCATGTCTGGACGAGGAAGGAGAATCTACCGTTTTCGTCTTCGGCTGTTGGCTCTTTTGCAGGAAGGCTAAGAACTCATCCTGCTTCTCAGCCAAGAACAGCTTGACAGCCTCATTCAAATCAGGCTGCTGGGAAGACTCGGTGTGTGGACCTTTTGAGCGGCTTGTTCCTTCATCGTGAAAACTGGAAGTAGCTGTATCCCGAGGCTGTTTTCCGGACCTGCGGGCTGGACTAGCTTCCTCATGGTTTTCACGAACGGTATTACGGGTAGTGTGTGATCTGGTATGCATTTTTTTTTTTTTTTTTTTTTTTTTGGGGTGGAAAAAGGGTCAAAAATTCGCTTTATCACAAATTTGGTTCTCTGTTTCCCACAGACGGCGCCAGTGATGAATCCGCGAATTTCTGATGTTAGTGAATGCAGGAAAATACAGATCACGACACAAAGAATTTACGTGGTTCGATTTACTGAAGTAAATCTACGTCCACGGGAAGAAAAGAGGGCAGAGTTGTATTGCTTGATCTGTTTTCTACAGCTTACAAATACAAACTTGCTATATGGTGTTTTATCTCTAGAGAGCTTAACCTTTTTCTACCAGATCTAAGTTCTATTTATATAAAGGACCAAGATCGTGGCATGCAGCACCATTTATTAGGTAGTGGATGTCGTGGAGATCGTGGCCTAAGATCGTGGATGTAGCGTAGGTGACGGCCTACGATCGTGGCCTGAGTTGACACCACGTGGTAGTGGGTGTGTTGGAAGTTGTGGAAATCCTGCATGGGTCCACTAACTCCTTGTTCGGTCGAATACTAAGACCGAACTGCTTTGGTTGCCGATCTGAGAGTAGAGCTTGATGCCGACCTGAGAGCAGAGCTTGATTGGTTGGCTTTTGCCGAGCTGTAGGCTGAGGCCGAACTCTTACTGAGACCGAACTGCTTTGGTTGCCGATCTGGGAGCTTGATGCCGACTTGAGAGCAGAGCTTGATTGGTTGGCTTTTACCGAGCTGTAGGCTGAGGCCGAACTCTTTGGTAATGCCGAACTCATACTCTTCCTTGGGCTTTGGGCTGATGGGCCGTTGGTGCTGTTGGGCTTGTTTAGTCCGTACCCCATCATATAAGATCCATGACATGTTTAGAATTTTTAATCAACGATTATTCAAGAAATCAAAGGTAGCGATGAGGAGCAAAGAAATATGAGGAGTATATAATCATATATCAAGTTAATATTAGGGCTGAGGAAAAATATCGAAATGACGAAATACCAGCCTTATCATACCAAAAAAATACCGAAAATACCGAATTTTCGGTATACCGTGATTTTCGGTACGGTATGATACCTTATTAAAATATTTCGATAAGGTAAATGTATGAATTTTTATATACCGCGGCATACCGAAATTCGCTATATACCGTAAAATATGAATATGATAATATATAAAGTATTTTATATATTTTAAAATTATAAAATTTATTGTGAAATATAATATAATATGAATAAAATATACTAATATTTAATACCCCGTATACTATAAAATATAAATAGTATTCTAAAAACTCAAATATTCAATTTTCATTGATATTGAAAGTAATGTATACAGTAAAAGTATGGTATACCGAACTTTGGTACGGCATACTGAAAATAAGGTACGATATCGGTATGAAAATTCTCCATACTGAAAATAAGGTATATCGAAAATTTTGGTAAGATAAAGGTATGATTTTTTCGCAAACCGAATTTAACGTAAGATATACGGTATGGTGGTTTCGGAAAGGTATACCGTACGTACCCACCCCTAGTTAATATTCAATGCCGTGTTAATCTTGAGTTTATTTCATCGCATATTTGGTCAGAAAGGTATTGGATGAAATAATAGCAAAAACTAGTGGGAACTTCGTATAATTCTTTAGCTTATTCTATGTTTTATTTTGGGCAAATTGCCTCTAAAGCCATGAACATTTAACATAGTTTGTTTTTTTCCCGTTAACTTTAAATGTTGCATGAAAAGTCACGAACTTTACCAAACTGTGTAAATTTCCCATCCGACCCGACCAGATAGATTTCCGACACAATTACTTATCCTACGTGGCGCGCCAAAGGCGTGCCTTGACAAAACTCCAATAATTCTTATTATTTTTCTTCTATCTTTGCAATCTCTAACCTTGGACGATCACAATCATACAAGCAGAACAAATGAAAACATACAAATCGAATTCAACATACAAATCGACATAAACATACAAATCGAATTCCACAAATCGAATTCAACATAAAAGAAGCATTAATTCCACAATTTAAATTGAACCCTAAATTTGTCATTTGCCAAGTCACGCTTCCGGCGCGCCATGTAGGATAAGAGACAAGTTTGTGTTGGGAATCTATCGGGCATGGACGGAGCCAGAAATTCTATATAGGTGGGGAAAATTTCCATACAAAAGACATTTTAAGGATTTTAGAAGGGGCATTTATAAAAGTATTTCAAAAAAAATTTAAAAATAATAATCAAAATAGCACAAATGAAATTTTTTGAGGTGGAGCATTTGCCCCTTGTAGGATGCAAGTACATCCGTCCCTGCTATCGGGTCGGGTCAGATGGAAAATTTACACAGTATGGTAAAGTTCATGACTTTTCATGCAACATTTAAAGTTCACGGGAAAAACCAAACTACGTTGAATGTTCATGACTTTATATGAAATTTGCCCTTTTATTATTGAGTTATTGTAATTTAATTTACTTTCCGTAGTCCGTAGTGGGTGTGATTTGATTTACTTTATATTAGAATGTTAAGTTTGGTTATCTGCTTCGATATTGAAATTTACCTCAAATGTATCTTATCATGGAATAGAAGAACAAAATATATATCTTCTGTTTTGTTTACTCCAAATTTGTAAAATAAAATCATTATCCAATTTTTTTGTAAAATAAAATCAATATCCAAATTTTTTGAATGTTCTATGGCTAACCTGTTGAAGGGGTATGTAATTCGTGTTAGACATTGTGGACGAAAGAGCATTGCTCCCTCATTGTGTACCGAGTTCATGCATCTTCATTGCTTAAAATATAAAAATAAGAATAAACTATTTGAAAAGGAGAGATAAAGAAACTAGATAGAAGCTGTCGCTTTGTTCCTACACTTGTGCGTCTTAAGAGCATCTCCAATAGCGGCGAGCGCACCGACTAGCCGATTCTTGGCGCTCGCCGGTCCGCTTGCCGAACCATTGCAGTCGGCGAAACAAACGGCGAGCGCACGCCGATTCCCGATCGCTCGGCGATGCGCTCACCGATCTCCTGGCCGCCATTGCAAGCTCCAGATCGGCGAGCGGGATTTTTTTATTTAATTTTCAAAACACTATATATACGCGATTTGGACGTCATTTTCATTTGCACCACTTATTTTAACGAGTACTCTCTCTGTCTTAATTTCTGTACAAGAGCAACAACGCGAAATGGAGCACAACAACGAGACTACTCCAGGGACGAGCGGGTCTCAAACTCCGACGGTACCCGTGGGAGGTGGATGGGGTCCGATGCCCGGGTACTGCTACTCTTGGCAGCAGATGATGCCCGGGGTGGCATCCGGGGGTGGTATGCCAGGATAGCAGGGGATGCCGGGGGGTCCGGCGATGCAGGACGGGCGGGCGGTTCCGGGCGGGCAGGGGGGACCGGGGATGCAACCCCCTATGCCGATGATGCCGGGGTGGACACCCGGGATGCAGATGACGCCAGGGTACCCGGGGATGCAGGGGACGCAGGGGGGAGGGGGGACAACGTCTATCGCCCCAGTCTTGATTTTGCTACTGCTGCTTAGCACACATCGACCCCAGCGGAGACACAGTTCACTGGGTTTGAGACCTTCTCCTTAGAGGAGTTGGGACTAAATCTCGGGGATGCGGACACTCCCGTTCAAACGGGGGGAGTAGGGCGGGGTCGGGGCGCGCCCAAGAAGAAGAAGGGGAAGAGGGTGGTCGGCGAGTCGTCGCAGCCAGCTGGTGACGACAGCTCGGCATGGAGGAAGTGAACGTCGCGCAGTCCAAGGCGTGGGTGAGTGTTTGTGATGATCCCCTCGCCTCGAACAATCAGAGGATCGTCAACTTGTGGGCTAAGATAGCAGCAACCTACAAGGCATTTTGCCAGGAGAGGAGGCCACGAAGCGGGGAGGAGTGCCGGAAGGGGTGGGATCGAATCCGGCAAGGGGTCTCCCAATTTTCGGGCTTGTACACCAACGCCCTCCGAATGCAGTCCAATGGCCAAACTGACGAGGACTGCAGAAGGATGGCGGAGAAAGAGTCCCCCTGCCCGGGCTTTACAAGGAGTTCACCTACTGGAACTGCTACTTGGTACTAATGGACTCTGAGAAGTTTCGGGCAGGAGTCGATGCTGGCCGGCCGAAGAAGCAACGCCTGAACTATACCGTTGATTATGCCGGCGGCAGCAGCAGCGGTTCCCACGACCTCCCGAAGATGCTCAGGAGACCCCGTCCCCTCCCGCGTTTACTCACCGCACTCGCCCGGTTGGTCAAAGGCGGGCGCAACGGGTTGGCCAGAGGTCCGAGGAGGTCCAGTCGCCATCCCCCACTATTGGCAGCCCAACAGCCGACCTCGTCTTCTTGGCGCATCAACAAACGCGGGCTCAGATGTACAAGGTCATATCTGACTGGAAGAATGCCACTGACCCCGAGGAGAAGAATTTTTTTCACGCACTGCTCGTGAGTATGCGAGCCGATTTGACTGCCGCCGCGGCACAGGTGGGGGGGTCAGACGCGGGCTCAGATGCCGCAGATTTGGGGGTCCCGGATAACGGCTACAACGGCGACGATGGCGACGACGACGGCGAGGCGTGAGGCGGAGGCGGCGGGGCTCGTGCGTGGAGTAGGAGTTTTTTTTTAAAATTAATGTATTTTTTTTTGTTAATGTACTTTTTTTTAATTAATGTACTTTTTAAAATTTTAATATTATTATTGAATTTTCCCGTATATGTGTCGTAAATTTAATTCCGTATTTTGTGTGATTGTTAATTATTTGTTTTTATTAATTTTGTTTATTGTGGCTCGGCTATTGCTTGTCCAGTTGCTTGTCCTGATGATATGACAGGAGGAGTTTTAATGCTGATGATGTGGCAGGAGGAATTTGTAGCTGGGCTATGACTGTGCTATGACTAGGCTATTCTTATTAGAGATGCGTTTAGAGCACAACATTTGGCACCAACTAAAAACATGATTTGACACTCCCTCTTTCCCTTGCTAAATGATTCACTTCCTTCTTATGATTCACTTCTTCTTGGAATATCTCAAGATAAGCTACTTATTTTTTTTGTCATTCTCTCTCTTACTTTTTCCTCCCTATTTTATTCCCCTCTTATTTTATTCACTCTCCATTTTACTAACAATACTGCATTTTCGTAAATCACGTGCCGAAAAGAAATGCTTCTCTCAACAAGGGACATTGGGAGTACCACTTTGCTGACGGTATTAGGACTAATTTTGGTTAATTTAGCCATCCTATTAATTTTTAAGCTTATTTAATTTATTGAATATGCTCAAAAATTAGAAATTTATATAAACAGTTTCTAAATATATGTTCATTTTCCTTTTGTGTATAAATAAGATAATTAAGAAAAAATCGAAACTTAATAATCTAAGATTCCAATTTCAAATTTTCATGGGACTAATTAGAATTTTACCAAACTTCACCATTTAAATGATTATTAACTATGTATAAAGATATATTTACAATAATAAAGAACAAAATATAGTTATTAACTTCACGATTTAAATGACTATAATATATTTATTCTCTTTACTTTTTTCCCTCTATTACTTTATTATCTATTTATTTAACACACTCAACATATCTTTCTTAAAGATTTCGCGTCAAATATGAGAGAACGGAGGGAGTATGCCCAGAAAGAAAAATGGTTCATTTATAGTTGGACAGAGGGAGTAGTACCAACTTCCCAACTACATAACCACTCCTAACCTGTTATGAAAGTATGCAAAAGATCGATGATGACAACCATGCGAAAAAAAAGAACACTAGAGTTTTACGTGGTTCGATCGTAAGATCTACGTCCACGGCCAAAGGCAATATGATTCAGTATATTGAGAAATATGCAGAGATTTACAATCACTCAAGAACTCTCTCCAAGAACTCAACACCTCTAATCTAATTCTAAACCAAGAACTAATCAAGTGATAGTTTGGAGACTCTTTTCTTGAATATCGAAGTAGCTGATTAACTATTTCAGATGCAGCCTTCGTCTGCTTTATATCAGTCCCTTCATCCTCCAACGGCTCTCTTGAGATGTTAGTTATCAAATCAGTTATAACTGTTCCAACGGCTACTTCCCGTTTCTTGGTTTGCATCAACATGCCGAAGTGCTGCATGATGCCGAAGTGCTGCATGATGCCGAGCTCAGTAAAATGCCGAGCTCAATGAAATGCCGAGCTCAATAAAACGCCGAGCTCAATAAAACGCCGAGCTCAATAATATGCCGAGCTCAATAATATGCCGAGCTCAATAATATCTTGAACGAGCTCAACCTCTAACAAATCTGCAGCTGTTGAGAATGACATTGATTTTAGCTTGCTGCATCCATCGGTGATTGTGAGATTATACTCCAACAAACTCCACCTTAATCTCAGAATCAACAATGAATCATAATCCTCTGACAAAACCTCAAACTCATCACTCCACAAGTCCCACCAGCCCCAAGCAGTATTTAAACTTCATGGCTGGCAACGGCTTTGTCAACATATCAGCCGCATTATGCTCAGTAGATATTTTCACCATCTTGACTTCACCTCTCTGTATTTCATCCCTTATGAAGTGCATCCGCACATCTATGTGCTTACTTCTTTCGTGAAACACTTGGTGTTTGGCAAGGCATAAGGCGCTGCTGCTGTCACAGTTTATCTCCACTGTATCTTGCTTCTCCCCAAAATCTTCTAGGATTCCCTTCAGCCATATTGCTTCTTTCACAGCCTCTGTCATTGCCATGTACTCAGCTTCCGTAGTAGATAAAGCAACCACATGTTGTAATCCAGATTTCCAGCTTATAGCAGTGCCATTTAGGGTGAACACATATCCAGTTTGAGATCTCCTATTATCTCTATTTGATGCATAATCAGAATCGCAAAACCCCACCAGTGCTCCACCTTGATCCTTACAATCTGCTTTGTACAACAGACCATAATCTGAAGCACCCTTCAAGTATCTGAGCAACCACTTCAATGCTATCCAATGCTCTCTCCCATGGTCTGACATAAATCGGCTAGTAACACTTATAGCCTGAGCCAAATCTGGCCTTGTGCATAGCATTGCGTACATTATGCTTCCTATGATGTTTGCATAAGGTATCTTGCTCAGCTCTCTCCTCTCTGAGTCATTCTTTGGTTTCTGATCCATGCTCAACTTAAAGTGAGCAGCCAATGGTGTAGAGACAGGTTTGAAGTCATCAGCCTGAAATTTCTTCAAAACTCTCTGGATGTAATTCCTCTGCAACAACCTGAGCTCTCTCTTTGGCCTATCCCTCAGTATATCCATGCCAAGGATTCTCCTTGCATTTCCAAGATCCTTCATTTCAAACTTGGATTCCAGTTCAGCCTTGATTCTCTCAATCACTCCCAGATCTGCTCCTGCCACAAGCATATCATCAACATACAAAAGTAGAAAAGCAATTGGTACACCATTCCTTTCTCTGATGTAAACACAGCTATCATACTGCGATTTTCTGAAACCAATACTCATCATATGCTCATCAAACTTGAGATACCACTGCCTACTACTTTGCTTCAATCCATACAAACTTCTCTTGAGCAAACACACTTTGTCTTCATTCCCAGCCTCCATGAACCCCTCGGGTTGATGCATATATATTGTTTCTTCAAGTTCACCATGCAAGAAGGCTGTCTTGACATCGAGTTGGTGTAACTCCCAATCATACTTTGCAACAAGAGCAAGCAATATCCTGATGGAACTGTGTTTTACAACCGGAGAGAACACATCATTATAATCAATCCCCTCTTCTTGAGTGAATCCTCTAGCAACAAGCCGTGCCTTAAACCTGACACTTTCAACTTCACCAACTTCAATCTTCATCTTGAAGATCCATTTGCAGCTAATAAGCTTTTGGGTCCCTGGATTCTTCACCAAAATCCAAGTATGGTTTTTGAGTAGTGACTGGATCTCTTCTCTCATAGCTGCAAGCCATTTCTCCTTTTCCTTACTCGACATAGCTTCAGCATAGGTGGATGGCTCTAAGCACTCCAATACCTCAGCAACACAGAGAGCAAAAAAACTCATCTCATAATCACTGAACCTGGCTGGCTTTCTGATCTCTCTTCTGTTTCTGTCCCTGGCTATAATATGTGATCTCTGATCATCATCAATCTGATCTTGTTGCTGGGGTTGCTGTGGACTTGAAGCTTTATGGGAGCTTGAAGCTCCACCTCCATTCTGATCATCTGGATCACTAGGTGGTGGCTGGCCATGCTGAACTTCTTGATCAATAGATATTCTTTCACCCATCTGATCCTCAGTCTTCAAGAATGGCATATGATGCTCATGGAAGACCACATCTCGGCTCACAATTATCTTCTTGTTCCCCTCTTCAGTGCACCACAACCTGTACCCTTTTACTCCATGTTGGTAACCAACCATCACACATTTCTGAGCCCTTGCATCAAGCTTTCCCTGCTTGCAGTGGGCATATGCTCTACAACCGAACACCTTGAACTGATTGTACTCTCTATCTCCACCATACCATCTGACATCTGGGATTTCATTTCCTATAGCTGATGATGGAGAACTGTTAATTAGCACTGCAGCAGTACACACTGCCTCCCCCCAGAACATCTTTGGCAAGCCTGATGACAAAAGCATGCATCTGACTCTATCGAGGAGTGTTCGGTTCATTCTTTCAGCAACTCCGTTTTGTTGCGGATTGGCCGGGACTATCCTATGCCTTTGTATCCCATTTGATTTGCAGAAAGACTCAAAATCTTCAGATAAGAACTCCAGCCCGTTATCAGTCCTCAAGCACTTGAGAGTGGTGGATTTCTTCAGCTTCATCTCTGTGCACCATTCTCTGAATTTTTCAAATGCTTGTGACTTCTGCTTTAGGATGTATATCCAGACTTTTCTGCTATAATCATCTATTATTGACATGAAATACCTGCCTCCTCCCATAGAAGCAGGCTGAGCTGGACCCCATAAATCACAATGCGCATAGTCAAGAGGTAATTTGGAGGTGTGTTTACCAGCCTTGTATGGTAGCTTCTTGCTCTTTCCCAGAGCACAGTGTTCACATTCCTTGAACCTCTGATCACTTCCAGCCGGAATGACCCCTTTCTTGATCAGTTCTCTCATCCCACTTTCTCCAAGATGGCCGAGCCTCTTGTGCCACAGACTCATATCAGAGTCCTCTGCAAGATTCACTGAAGCAACAACAGTTTCTGCTACTAGATAGTATAAACTGTTTCTTCTCTCAGCAATCAGCAAGATTTTTCCATTAAGTGAGACATTCATATAGCCTTTCTCAGAAGAAAACCTGAAACCTCTAGATTCAAGCATGCCAAGTGAAATCAAATTCCTCTTAATCTCAGGAATGTACCTGACTTGAGTAAGCAGTTTTGTTGATCCATCATGAGCTCTCAATCTGATATCTCCAATGCCTTTGATGTAGCACATCTGATCATTTCCCAACATTACTGACCCGGTTGCCTCAGAAAGGTTTTCAAACCAAGCTTTGTTGGAACAAATATGAAAGCTGCACCCGGAGTCCATTATCCAAGAACTCTCTATCCCACCACTCATCACATTCATGATCTGGGGTGGATCTGTGTCTTCTGCAAGATCAACCTGATTTTGGGTAGCCTTCTCTTCGTTTTGCTTCCTTTTCCACGAGTAGCAATCCCTTTTGAGATGCCCAGGTTTCTTGCAGTAATGACAGCTTCGCTTCTCCTCATTTTGCTTCTGATACTTAGGCTTTTGATTCTGATTGAATTTCTTTTTCTTGCCTTTGAAAACCTTTACATTCAAGGCTTGACTGCCACTTCCTTCATTTGTCGTCGAAGAGTTCTTTTCCAGCTCCTTTGATCGAAGAGCACACTGAACTTCTTCATATGTGATGCCAGATTCTGCATTCCGGCCAAACAGCATTGCATCTTTAAGATGCTGGAATGTTTTGGGAAGAGCGTTCAAGAGCAAGATGGCCTTGTCTTCATTCTTCATGGGGCCATCTACATTCTCCAAATCATCCAGATTCTTGCTGAAATCATCAATCTGCTCTGCGAAGGGTCGGTCTTCAAGAATCTTGTATGAAAAGAGGCGCTGCTTCATGTATAGGCGATTAGCAAGCGACTTGGTCATGTACAGCGCTTCGAGCTTCGTCCATACCCCATGCGCTGTGGTTTCCTTCGCAACCTCGCGCAACACCTTGTCCGTGAGATTGAGAATAATGGCGCTATGGGCTTTCTTGGCAATCTCAGCCTTCTTCCTCACGCTCTTCTCATCGAGATCTTCTTTTTCTTTCCCCTTCGGATCAATTGGCTCGATTGCTTCATCGAGCCCTTGCTGGATCAACAGAGCCTTCATCTTGATCTGCCACAGACCAAAGTCATTCTTCCCCGAGAATTTCTCCGCTTCGAACCTCGTCGTCGCCATCGATATCAACTCCGATTGCGTTTCCCACAGACGGCGCCACTTGTTATGAAAGTATGCAAAAGATCGATGATGACAACCATGCGAAAAAAAAGAACACTAGAGTTTTACGTGGTTCGATCGTAAGATCTACGTCCACGGCCAAAGGCAATATGATTCAGTATATTGAGAAATATGCAGAGATTTACAATCACTCAAGAACTCTCTCCAAGAACTCAACACCTCTAATCTAATTCTAAACCAAGAACTAATCAAGTGATAGTTTGGAGACTCTTTTCTTGAATATCGAAGTAGCAGATTAACTATTTCAGATGCAGCCTTCGTCTGCTTTATATCAGTCCCTTCATCCTCCAACGGCTCTCTTGAGATGTTAGTTATCAAATCAGTTATAACTGTTCCAACGGCTACTTCCCGTTTCTTGGTTTGCATCAACATGCCGAAGTGCTGCATGATGCCAAAGTGCTGCATGATGCCGAAGTGCTGCATGATGCCGAGGTGCTGCATGATGCCGAACTCAGTAAAATGCCGAGCTCAATGAAATGCCGAGCTCAATAAAACGCCGAGCTCAATAAAACGCCGAGCTCAATAAAACGCCGAGCTCAATAATATGCCGAGCTCAATAATATGCCGAGCTCAATAATATCTTGAACGAGCTCAACCTCTAACAAATCTGCAGCTGTTGAGAATGACATTGATTTTAGCTTGCTGCATCCATCGGTGATTGTGAGATTATACTCCAACATAACCAATTACCCCAACGGTCATCCGAGCTTCCAACGGCTAGTTGAGACTCTTGCTGCTACGGTTATTTCCTTATCTTCCCTCTTTATTCTTCTTCTTCTTCCTACTCTTTGGCACCTACATTCTTCGATTCCTCGAGCTTCCAACGGGGTTTCGATTTAGAAAATCAGGCACGATCTGCAGGGTTCGTTGGCACCTACATCCTCGATTCCTTAAATCTTCTTTCCTTAAGGCCTGATCACCCCTTGGAACATCAAAACGGCACCTCTTCGTCAAAATATATCCATTTAAAACTGAAATCTAGAGCAAAATAAACCAAAGAATGAACCAATAAAATCGGTTTATCAATGTCAAAGGACATAGTATCAGTTGTTGCACTGTAAAAAATCCACTGTTATTTTCCTTTATTTTTGGCTCGGAAGTTGCACAAGCACTACTAGAAAAATGGCATCTTACTACATTCAGTTTTTGACACTTTTGTAAAGATGTCAGCTAAATTCTTTCTGTACACTAATATGTTGTGGCACTCATTAACTCATATCAAATTCTAATGCAACATAGTAAGTAAAATGGCACAATAATGCTTGTTTACTTACACTTTTAATACGTCACGTTGATGCTATTATTTTCATAAATGCATAAACACTAATTTTATGGCCAAAATTATATGAATAAATGTATGATTTATTTAATATTTTAATATACTAGCTCTGTCTGCCATTAAGAGCTCAGTTGATTTTTCTCATTATAAAAATATTTAAATAGTTAAATGGAGAAATGATAAATAAGAGAGAGAATAATGTAGAGAACATTATTCTCTATATTATTCTCTCTCTTACTTTACCATTTCCCCGCTTTAACTATTTATTATTATTTTTATAAAACGAGAGCAGAAAAGTCAACAAGACGCCTAATTGCGGACAGATGGAGTAATACTAATATTATTATTTTAAATATACAATAGTACTACTACCTACGTCCCATAGAAATAATCCATTTGGAATTGACACGAGTTTTAATGTGTAATTAATAAAACAATAGAGAAAGAGAAAAAATAGTTGAAATTGTGTAGTGGATGGTGAGACTTATAAATGATAAAGTAAAAAAAAAGGGAAAAAGGTTGCCATAAATGGATATATACTATTTCTATAGAATGGAAAAAAGGATATATGACATATTTCTATGTGATAACGGGATTATATGTTTTGCAAATATCTGGAAAATAAAAGGGTTTTGATCTATGAAAAACCAGATTTAAATACAGAAACGCATAACAATAGCATGCGTAGCACATTTTTAGGTCGTTGTTAGTTTATTTTTATGTTATGAGTTAAAATGATCTTAGCATCACATTAAACCCAAATCTTATAATATGACCTAAAACTTAATTATGACCTTCCGTGTTTTTGATTAATTATTGACCATTAGATCATCTAATACTAGGGCCAAGATTTGGGCTGCATTTCTGGATTTAAATGCATTTTTATTTTGATCATCTCTAACCCACATATCTTTATACATATTTTAGGAGTTTGTATAATATTAGATGAATATGTATGTACACGACGAAACATGTTTATCCCCAAAACTTAATTAGTTTTTATATTAAAATAGATATAACATATTTAAATCGTCAACTCTACGAGTTATGCTAATCTCTCTAACAAACTAATAAATAAAACAACTAAATTCCCTAATATTTCGAGCTCCAAGATTCATAGAGGCGCATCCTTCAATTGAATCAAATTATTTGAAGGTAGATTACATTCTTCCTTCCCCTATTATTTTTTTAGAGGTAACATCTTTTTTAGTACATCAACTATCCTAAATGAGTAAATTTGGTCCGTAACATTTCATAATATCTTTTGAGGTCCATTAACTATAAGTTAATATCAATTCAACTACTTTTTAACTATTTCCAATATTTTCATGACTAAAGTACCTTTAAGGCCATGAAGGGCAATTCAATCTATTTATTCATACACTTTTTTCTTTCTTTTAATTTATTTGGGATTAAGTTTAATAGATCTTATACTATTATTACTAATATATACCATACATTAATTGAATATTATGATATTACTTTCTAGTGCTAGTTAATACTTTTATATGGTTACATTCTCAATTATTTAGATAACACTAAGATACATATTTTATTTTAATGAATCTCGTAATTTTATTAAACTGAAAATTTAAGTTAATCATAATATATAATATATACTATATTGAAATAAAAATTTAATAAATTAGAAAAAATATGATTCACGAATAGTCAAGAGAATAGATATGAGAATTATGAACAGTTTCATAATGTTGTAAATGATCTAATGATAATATTAAACTAAGAATGTCATTGTCTTTTTTATTAAATTGATTATTAATAATTTCAACTATTTTTTTAGACTACAATTACTACCATAAGAGTAGATAAAATAAAACTTAGCTCTTTGAATTGTTTAAGATTCTATGTTAATAAATTTTATTTTATGTTTAATCATCAATTTTGTATTGTACTTAAAAATAACATATTTTATGTATAGCTTTAAGATTGAAAAATTAATATTTCCATGTAATAAATTGAATTACTTTTATATACAAATATTGTTTAAGTATAATGTTTACATATATTTATATCTAAGTTATTTCACTATTAATATTAAATATAGTACATTGATTTAAAATATTACAAATAGGTAAAACTAAACGCAAATAATTAATAGTAATAGAATATTAATATCATTAAGATATTTTTATATTGAAATTAAAATTAGAGGAAACATCTTTTTTAGTACATCAACTATCCCAAATTACATACTACTTTAATGAAAAATGAGAGGATAAATAGATTGAATTGCTCTCATTGCCTTTAAGGGTACTTTGGTCATGAAAATATTGGAAATAACCAAAAAATAGTTGAATTGACATTAACTTATAGTTGATGGACCATAAAAGATATTATGATATGTTACTGATCAAATTTGCTCGTTTAGGATAGTTGGTGTAATAAAAAAGATGTTCCCTCTATTTATTAATTGCCGATGATTTGCACCATGATATGAACAATAAGATTGAACAACCTTTATGGTTTTGCTTGCTCAATAGTACCATGGGATTATTGAGTACTATGTTTGTGATCACCTTGTCGTTACCAGTTTGTAATATCTAAGTTTCATTATTGGAGTATTAAAAAATGCTCTTTTAGACTATCTAGACTTGTGGTTGTTCTTGGGATAAGAGAATTTATTTATTAAATAAAACATTTGAGAATACACTTATATGATAAGAAAATTTCTTTTTAAAATTGAACATCTGGGAATACATCTCTCTCTTCATATGTGCTCTATCTTTGATCTTTGTTATAGGGTTGTCGTGCTACCACGACACTATTGTGCTTTGTCTCCTCTCTCTAAAACACATCTTCTAATTAATTTTTGTTTCTGTACCTTTTCTATTGTATACAAATTTCTGTTATAATTAATTTTTGTTTCGAACAACTTTTTATTGCATAATAGTTTCTCAAATCACAATCACCTGATTACCTTATAATCAAATAGTGATAATGTGTCGAATGGTTGATCTAGGTACAATAAAGCTTGATTTTTATTACAACAGTTTTGATTAGTTCTTTTACATATACGGATTCCCATCTACTTCACTAATCAAATAGTGATAATGTGTCGAATGGTTGATATAGGTACAATAAAGCTTGATTTTTATTACAACAGTTTTGATTAGTTCTCTTTACATGTACGGATTCCCATCTACTTCACTAATGAATACGCTAAATGCTTGTAGGATGGTTGTGATAATAATAGTCGAGTTACATTATTAACGAGCTACATTATTAGATTGGAAATCTCCATTATTAGACTAAAAATCTATATTATTAGATAATTATTAGATGACATGTAATATTAATCTACCCGTCAGAACATAAGATCCAATGGACTGACAAGTGTTTTGTGTTTTGAATATATTTAGAGTCACGATATGAACACATCCCTATAGAGGTGTGATCCGTTGCTAACTTTCGTAGGTCGCTAACTTTGTTAACTCATCAATATAGTGTGTTAAAAATGTCAACACGATGACATTGAGATATCAACATAAACTTAGTTGATATTTTAATACACTGTGTTGACATTTATAATTAAAATGTCAACACGAATTTGTGTAGACATTTTAATGTGATTGTGTTGTCATTTTTATACATTGCGTTGATGGCAAGTTAGCAATTTAAGAAAAGTTAGCATTATAACACCCTCTCCTCCCTATACATATAGTATTTTATCTTATTGTTCATTGTCTAATTTGCTCAGTTGTCTATATTAAATTTATTATTAATATAGAAGTTAAGCTTCGTGCGAGTCCACAACGTTTATAAAAAGCACCAAAATTTGTATCACTCTTAGTTTAATCTTAGGTGTTTTACCATTAATTAAATCTCTCTCTGCAGATGCTGCTATCCTTCACAGCGTTCCATTTGAGTTCAAAAGATATCCAATTTCTCTACGTGTGCACGCTCTCTCGACTTTGTGCAGCCATTGCAGTTCTTTGTCTCATCTTTCTAAGGTCAATATCTCATCTGTATTTCTCTTGTAACTTCTTTGTTAATGTATTCCTTAAGTGCTTGTTGATTTGAGCATTACTAATCTTAGAAAATAAAAAGGTTCACATATTTTTGTTTGATATTTTTATTTAAAATACATTTTCTAATTTACTAAGTTGTCTATATTAAATTTATTATCTATATAGATTTGATAGAATGTTATGCTTCATGCGTGTCCACAACCTTAATAAAAAGTATCAAAATTTGTATCTCTCTTAGTTTAACCTTAGGTAGTGTAATAGTAATTGAATCTCTCTCGGTAACTGCTGCTATCCTTCCCACCTCTCCATTTGAGTTCAAAAGATATCCAATTTCTCTTTGTGTGCACACTCTCTCGACTGAAGGATTGTGTAGCCATTGTTGTTCTGTCTCATCTTTCTCAGATCAGTATCTCATCCATATTTCTCTTGCAACTACTGACATACTTGGATTTTACATGATTTTAGAGGGTGGTTTTGTATGAATTTTATCATATATCGTCTATTATTAGGCGTGTTTATATCTACTTCTCTATTATGTTGGTATGTTGACCATTTTGTTAAGAATGTGTAGAACAATGTGCAAAATAGGTGGATGTGCAGCAACCTTAGTTTGAGACAATTTTACTCGAGATTTTGAATTCCAATCAACCCCCAATGCATATCATTATCTTCTTCTTCGAAAGAGCTTCACGTGGGTATCTTAAACACCTCAATCGGAGCTCTGTAGAAGACGTTATGGCCGTTTTACAAGCACTGCGCTGTCCAGAAAATATCACGCGGCCGAGTGAATTGCACCCTATAATTCCACCCGGCCGGGTGTCGCAAATTGAGCGCTGGAAGGTCAGAAGCTGGTCGAAAATCATCACCCGACCGGGTGATTTTTACCCTTTATAATTCCACCCGGCCGGGTACGTTGTTTTGGCATATTTTTATGCCAAAAACGCGATTTATGATGGGGATTAAAAGGAGAAAAATCCTAGGGTTCAATCTATTCTACACTTACCGCCAAACACACATTCTCTCTCTCTCCGAAGAACTCTTGGAAGAAGATTGAAGATTCAATCTTCAATTCCTCCTCCAATTGTAATTCGTATCATGAATTCCATTGTTTTTCTTAGTTTTGGATTGTTTTCTACCATGAACATGAGTAGCTAAGCACCTTTCATGTAGAATTCTTGGTGAAGATGCATGGATTCATAGTTTTAATTCAATTGACTTCGGTTTATCTTGCTCTTGTAATTGTTTGAAGTATTCTTGTGTTTTTCCTATCATTTGCTTGATCATCAATTGTGAGTGTTAGGGTTTCTTAGAGTAATCGAGAGATGAACTATTTAATCTTGAAAGGGGAATAATTCACACCTTAATTCAATAGAACTCGGGAGAGTTGAGATTTTGAGTGAAATCATTAATCTAATCAAACTGTTAGGAGTTAGGTCTAAGAATTAGAAGGGGACTTCAATTATTACACCTAATCTACGGATTTCTCACCTCGGGAGGGGGTTTAATCTACAATCGTGATTGATTCAACAATTCTGGAGACTTTAAATGGTAAATCTATTTCAATTGGGTTAGACTATGAGTTGTGCATCGGATCCTTAAATTCTGCATATTTCTCCATCATCTTATACAAGTTGCTTAATTGCTTTCTTGTTTAAGAGTTTTAATTTAATCTCTGAATTTATATGCTTTTAGTAGTTGTTAGTTTCAAAACCCAAAATTTCCTGATTGTCTGGATAGTAGTTGAAATTTGTTCGTGGTACTTAGGTTTACACTTAATTGTCTCTGTGGGATACAATATACTCTTGCTTGCTAAATGCTACAATAACCCCGTACACTTGCGGGTATTAATTGGGTAAAATAAAGTTGAGTCAAGTTTTTGGCGCCGTTGCCGGGGACAATTTTTGTGTTATATAGCTTAATATCGTGATAATAATCAAGATTACCACTTTAGATTTTACTTCTATATTTTCTTTTAATTTTTCGAGTTTCACATTTGTGTTTCGTGTTCAGGTGTATGCATACACGTTCTAAAGGCTTGCCTCTAGAACCTTTCAACTCTGAGATTGAAGCATCGAACCGGAAGAGGAACGCATATAGGAGGCTCACGCAGAAAATTCACACTTTTTCGCCCACCCGCGCAGGAGCATCTTTTGATCAGAGCGATCTTTCACCCATCCGATCACCAGTTCAGGATCATATTGTGTTTGATCCTGTTTCTCCTAGTTTGATGGAGAACGAAGAGGGTAACAACGACCCACCACCCCCTCCTCCCACTAATGCTGAGCTTCTACGACAGCTGGAGGAGTTGCGCCAACAGGTCAATCGTGGACCACCTGTGCCTGTGCAAAATCAGTATGTATACCAAGGAGTGGCAAACCCAACTGTCCATAACAACATCGCAGCCAACACTTTTGAGATGAAAAGAGGACTGATCCAGATGGCGGAGAACATTGCTTTTAGGGGCAAATCCACAGATGACCCTAACAAGCATATCACCAAGTTCATTCAGATCTGCAACACAACGAAGTTGAATGGAGTGACAGATGAACAGATTCGACTGAGGCTGTTTCCCTTCTCCCTGCAGGATTCAGCAAAGGACTGGTTGGAGAGTTTGGAGCCGGGTTCTATTAGAACATGGGATGCTATGGTGGAAAAGTTTTTGGAAAAGTTCTATCCCCCGAGTGAGGCTATTAAGAGGCAACATGAGATCATTGCCTTTCAAATGAACCCTGCAGAGAATATTAGAGAAGCATGGGGGAAGTGCATAGGGTGGCTTCCACTACAAATCATGATCCAATAAGTACCTTATCCGACAAGTTGGATGCTCTTACAATGAAATTTGACTGCATGGCGATGGGGCAGCCCTCTCAAGGACCCCAAAGAGGTGTAGAAGATGTGAACAACGTGCAACAAGGGGACAACAACAGGTACTATAATAACCCTCGCCCCAACTATCAGGGTGGAGGTTATAATCAGTACGGGAACATGGGGCATCCCAACCTCTCTTATGGGAACCCCAATAATGCTCTGCAAACAATGGTTAATGATCAAAAGGAGATGACCATAGAGGACATACTCAAGTCCTTCATGATTCAGACTAACAAGGTCATGGAACAAAACAACCAAAGGATGGAGAAAGTTGGATCAGACGTGTAAGGAATGGCCACTCATCTGAAGAATGTTGACATACAGATCAGCCAGATTTCCCGAACTGTGAGTGCTAATACTCAACCGGGAAAGTTTCCATCAAATACTATCATCAATCCCAATGACTGCAAAGCTATACATCTGAGGAGTGGAACAAGCTATGAGGGACCTCCAATGCCATCCGAAAATGAGGATAGAGTAGCAGAAAAGAGAGCTGAAGAGAAGGAATTGGTCGAAGAAAATGAGACTGTGCAGATTTCTACTCCACGTACACGGCTACACATTCACCTACACCACCTACAGCTCATACTCCAGCTGAAGTGAGGATCCCTTATCCTCAACGTGTTCAGAAGAAGAAGACAGATGCTTAGTTTTCAAGGTTCTTAGACATCTTTAGGAAGGTTAACTTGAATATCCCATTGGTGGAGGCACTTCAAGAAATGCCTACATATGCAAAGTTCCTAAAAGATGTGCTCTCCAAGAAGAAGAGGTGGACTGACTATGAGACGGTGAACATATATGAAAACTGTAGTGCCATAATTCAGAAAAAGCTACCGACCAAGCTTAAAGATCCTGACAGTTTCAACATCTCATGCGTCATTGGAAATGACAAACAGACAAAGGCACTTTGTGATCTGGGGGCGAGCATAAATTTGATGCCATTATCGTTTTTCCGAAAGATGAAGATCGGCACTCTCTAGCCTACAACAATCACACTGCAGATGGCAGATAGAACCGTCACCTATCCTAAAGGAATTGTTGAGGACGTTATTGTGATGGTACACGACTTCATATTTCCCGTCGATTTTGTAGTATTGGATATGGAAGAAGACGTGAATGTTCCGCTTATCCTGGAGCGTCCATTCCTTGCAACGGGAAAAACATTGATAGATATAGCAAAGGGAGAGCTTACTCTTCATATGGGCAACAAACGCCACATCTTATCTATCTACAATGTTATGAAGAGTCGTGAGGAAGAGGAAGTTGTTATGAAGAAGGAGTGCAAAGTTGTGCATGTTGTAGAGGTCCAAAAGGCACAAGAAATTGAGTCCACAATTGGGGATTTTTCTTTGCCGCAGTGGATGTTAGGTTCATGTGATGGATCAAGTTCTAAAGAAGAGACTGCATTAAATCCTAAAGTGAAGGAGAAGAAAACAAAAGCTGAAAATTCACTCAAAGTGGAAACCAAAATTTCTGATGGAGCTCTGAAAAATACTTGGTGGAAGAAGAGATTGGCTAGATCATATGCTTCCTAGTTGACAGAAAGTCTACCACCACCAGTTATGGCGTGACATGATGCAACTCATGGAGGACGTCGAGCCTACGACGATAACCAAAGGCACTGTGGGTGAGGTAACCCTTAGTAGGTAACTTTTATTTTTATCATTTCAGTTTGTTTTTGGTGTGTTTTGTGTTGCTTGCATACCATGTAAGTCTCCATTCTCCACCAACTTTTCAAACTTATTCTTTGCATATCTTTAAATAAGTTTGGGGGGATGATATGGTGGATAGGACACTAATGAGGTACTTATCTTTTTGCTTTATTTTTGCTTTAGATTGATTAGTTGTCTTTTGTTTTTTTGTTTTTTATTCTTTTTTTATTTTGTTTTATGATAGAATTGCTGTCTTGAATTGAAATTTTTTTCTGTTAGTAATTGGGGTGAAGACTAGTCGTCTATGATAAAAGAACCATCCATGTTGAGCTATCACTTGACCATTGACTTGAGAGTTTGAGTAATAGGGTGCATAAGCAACGAATTGCTTGTTTGCCTTGATTCATGCTATTTACCCAAGTGAGATTTTTGAGCCTTCAATTCTTTCATGTGTGTTTTATCATCAATTGTGCATATGTTTCTAGAACTTGCTCCTGGTCTTCTTAAGTCTACATAGTGACCTTAAAGATAGGGGAAGATGTTAGGCCATCGTTGTTAGCCTCATTTTTACCTAAACACTAACCTTAATATATAACATCCTTGATAGCCAAGTTTGAGCCTTAAGCCTTTTCTTTTGTCAAGCTAATCAAGTGGGTTGGGAATCCTAGACTCTAAATTTATTGAGATATGAAAAGAAGAGTTGGGAGAGTATAATTGAAAAAAAGTTGGTTGAGTTTGTACTTAAAAAAAAGCGTGAACGGAAAAAAAAGAAAAAGAAAAAGAAAAAAAAAGAAGAAAGAAAAAAAATTGTATATAAAGAATAATTTGAGGTCGTTGGAAGTTGGGAAGAAATTAGACAAAGTCTAGTTATTATCGAGAAGTGTTTTGAGAATGGTTGAAGTTAAAAGTTGATTGTTTTGATTTCTTGGGATTTTACGTTTTGGGAATTTCAGTCACTTTAGCCAAATATTTCCTCACCTTACCAAAGAGCCTACATTATAACCTAAATAAAAGAGCTTTCGGACTCTTGATTTATTGTCACACGAGGTAGAGGAGAGGTTAGACATTGAGCAAGCTTATGGTAAACCATGCATTTTTGCTTGATTTGAGTGACTACTTGATATCTTATACACTTTTTAGTGAGGTGAATATACACACATATATATATCCTGAGTGAAGCATGAATCTAAGGTGATATACGAGTTAGTAGTAAAAGTGCATTCGACAGCTTAACTTGATGGAATTTATATTGTGATATATTTTTTTATTCCGTATTCTTTGAGACGATGATGATGTCTAAAACCCCTTTAAATCCAAGTCTTCTTTTAGTTCTTTTTCTTCATTGCTCGAGGACTAGCAATTATGTAAGTTTGTGGGAGTTGACATACTTGGATTTTACATGGTTTTAGAGGGTGGTTTTGTATGAATTTGATCATATATCGTCTATTATTAGGCGTGTTTATATCTACTTCTCTATTATGTTGGTATGTTGACCATTTTGTTAAGAATGTGTAGAAAAAGGTAGAAAATAGGTGGATGTGCAGCAGCCTTGGATTGAGACAATTTTACTCGAGATTTTGAATTCCAATTAACACCTAATGCATATAATTCTCTTCATCTTCGAAAGAGCTTCGCGTGGGTATCTTAAACACCTAAATCGGAGCTCTGTAGAAGACGTTATGGCCGTTTTACAAGCACTGCGCTGTCCAGAAAATCTCACGCGGCCGGGTGAATCGTACCCTATAATTCCACCCGGCCGGGTGTCGCAAATTGAGCACTGGAAGGTCACAAACAGGTCAAAAATCATCACCCGACTGGGTGATTTTTACCCTTTGTAATTCCACCCGGCCGGGTACGTTGGTTTGGCGTATTTTTATGCCAAAAACGCGATTTTTGATGGGGATTAAAAGGAGAAAAAGCCTAAGGTTCAATCTATTCTACACTTACCGCCAAACACACATTCTCTCTCTCTCCGAAGAACTCTTGGAAGAAGATTGAAGATTCAAGCTTCAATTCCTCCGCCAATTGTAATTCGTATCATGAATTCCATTGTTTTTCTTAGTTTTGGTTTGTTTTCTACCATGGACATGAGTAGCTAAGCACATTTCATGTAGAATTCTTGGTGAAGATGCATTAAGTCATAGTTTTAATCCAATTGACTTCGGTTTATCTTGCTCTTTCAATTGTTTGAATTATTCTTGTGTTTTTTCCTATCAATTGCTTGATCACCAATTGGGAGTGTTAGGGTTTCTTAGAGTAACCGGGAGATGAAATATTTAATCTTGAAAGAGGAATAATTCCCACCTTAATTCAATAGAACTCAGAAGAGTTGAGATTTTGAGTGGGATCATTAATCTAATCAAACTGTTAGGAGTTAGGTCTAAGAATTAGAAGGGGACTTTAATTATTACACCTAATCTACGGATTTCTCACCTCGGGAGGGGTTTAATCTACAATCGTGATTGATTCAACAATTCTGGAGACTTTAAATGGTAAATCTATTTCAATTGGGTTAGACTATGTTGTTGTGCATCAGATCCTTGAATTCTGCATATTTCTCCATCATCTTATACAACTTGTTTTATTGCTTTCTTGTTTAAGTGTTTTAATTTAATCTCTGAATTTATATGCTTTTAGTAGTTGTTAGTTTCAAAATCCAAACTTTCCTGCTTGTCTGGATAGTAGTTGAAATTTGTTCGTGGTACTTAGGTTTACACTTAATTGTCTCTGTGGGATACGATATACTCTTGCTTGCTAAATTCTACAATAACCCCGTACACTTGCGGGTATTAATTGGGTAAAATAAAGTTGAGTCAACTACTTTGCTAATTAATTTCTTTAAGTGCTTGTTGATTTAATCATGACTAATCTTAGAAAATAAAAATATTTATATATTTTTGTTTAATATTTTTAATTGGAATTCATTTTCTAATTTATTAAGTTGTCTATATTAAACTTATTATCTATATACATTTGATAGGAATGTTAAGCTTCATGCGTGTCCACAACCTTAATAAAAAGTACCGAATTTTGTATTTCTCTTAGATTATGTCTACAAAGACGCCATCCAACATGAGACACCCTGTCGATTCCCTGACATGGAGCACATTTGATAGCTTGCATCCTAATTTTGCTTAAGAATTTTGTGATGTTCGGTTGGGATTGGCATTAGATGGAATCAATCCCTTCAAAAATATGAGCGTGTCACACATCACATGGCCTGTCATATTGTTTCTCCATAACCTTCGCCCATGGATGTCCATGAAAGAACCTTATGTGATGTTATCTCTATTGGTTCCTGGTCCATCAGCCTCTTGGAATAATATTAATATTTATTTACAACCCCTAATTGAAATGATGATCCATGAAAAAGCAAAATTTCCAGTTACGTGTTTCGTTATTATGGACAATAAATGAATTTGCATGCACAATTTGTATCAAAGAAACACACTCTCTTAGATTGAAACACGATGCAAAGCATTGCTAGATATCTTTGATTTATACCCAAAGAACATGAGATTCAGAAGAATAGACGACACTTTGATGGCAGAATTGAGTATGGAGAAGCACCGCAACAACTATATGGTAATATGGTGATGGATGACATGAAAGACTTCACAATTAAATTTGGTAACCTAGTTAAAGGTAATCCAAAGTTTTTCGGTTGAAAAAAAAAGAGTTTATTTTTTCAGTTGCCATACTGGAAAGATAATATTGTCCTCCACAATCTTGATGTCATGCATACAGAGAAAAATGTTTGTGATAGTATTTGCGGCACATTCTTGGATTTAAACGGTACATCTAAAGATAATTATATATCACGGCAAGACATTGAACAAATGGGAATTAGGCATGAACTTCATCTAATTCCTAAGGTTCTAGATAATTTTATTGACATGTGGTATCTTTTAAAATAAGCTGAAAGGAGAAAACTACATTTTGTTAGGTTTTGAAAATTTGGAAGTTCCTTATGGTTATACATTAAACATCCCATAGTGTGTTCAACTAAGACCACCAAAATTGTTAGATTTGAAAAGTCATGACTATCATTTTATGATGCAACAATAGTTACCTATAGCCTTGCAAAGCACACTCTCTAAGACAGTACGCAAACCTTTTCATAACTATAAGTACTTTAGAAAACTTTGTTCTAAAGTAACCTTTCCAATTGACAAAGTACCACAACAATATCTTTCTCCAAACGAATGACATAGCGGAACAAATTAGTTTACAACAAAGTTCTCTAAAGTACTTACTGAGCTTATTTAAAGGTGCGCAATATGTCTTCCAGAGTGTGTTTCACAATACTATAGGTAACAAATGTTGCATTATAACATGATAATCATGACTTTTCAAGCCTAAAATCTTTGATGGTTTTAGTTGAAAACAACTTGAGATATTTGGTGCATAACCACCAGTAACTTTTAAATTTTTCAAAACCTAACAAAATGTAATTTTCTTCTTTCTGGTTATTGTAAAAGAAAGCACATGCAAATAAAAATTTCTTAACCTTTTGGAATTGGATGAAATACAAACCTAATTATCATTTGTTCCAAGTCTTGGCATGATTTATAATTATCTTTAGACTTACCGTCTAAATCCAATAATGTGCCGCAAATACTCTCACCAACATTTTTCTCTGTATGCATGATATCACGATTGTGGAGGACACATTATCTTTCCAGTATAGCAACTCAAAAAATATATCTTTTTTTTTCAACCCAAAAACTTTATATTACCTTTAACTTGCTTACTAGTTTTTCATTTCATCCATCACCATATTACCAAATAGTTTTTGTGGTACTTCTCCATACTCAACTGGGCCATCAAAGTGTCGTCTATTCTTCCGAAACTCATGTTCTTAGGGTAGAAATCGGCGATGCCCCATGTAGCAAAACTTCCCACCGTGTTTCAATCTAAGAGAGTGTGCTTCTTTGTTAGAAACCGGACATGCAAATTCTGAAGGGGTTGGCAGCGGAAGCATACGTAAATCAATTACATAATAATTCTGATATATTTAGCAGATTATTTAGACAAATTCTATTCGCGTAATTTTCACATGTATCATGCACATAACTTGAATTAAATCATGCTTTAAGTGAATTGAAACCTAAAACACGCTTCTCTACGGATTAGCCATTTTACCTTGAGGATTCTCCAAAGAATCGAAGATAGCTAGCGCCTTCTTCATGTGAAGATCTTGACTACTAAACCACGGATCTTCTGACTGGTTCACGGACTGTACACTGATATCAGTGTGGGATGATCTCACCAGAATACTAGGACTTAAATAAGGAATACAGAAATTCTATCTCACGGAGGAGAGCTGAAGGAAATTTTCATCACTCACAGTGTAGGAGAGGGGGACGAAATTTTTAATGAAAATTAAGTGTATTTTCTGTCTCCTTTATTTTCCTATTTATATTAAGTCACATATTAGGCCTAGTCAGAGATCTATGAAAGGTTTTGGATATGGCCTCCCCCAATTAGCGTTTTACTAATTAAATTGAACCAACAATTTAATACAAGCTTATATTGGAATATTATGAGCAGCCACTATAGAAGTGATATTGCACTGCCCATCCAAATTAGATATTATAAGTAATCCGAGTTTCCATTGTTTGTCATTCATTTCCCGCGCTTAAGATAAAAACGTCCATTAATTAGTTAGTGTCTGCTATGAACTTAATTAATTAATATCTTATTAATTCCAAGAGTGGACTTAACAATAAACGCTTATTTGTTATTCATAGAGTAATCAAACTCCAACTAGCTAGGTTCAGAATAATAAAACCTTGTTTCGAGCTCCTCTTGAGGACGTTATCAAACGAGACTCACCTCATACACGATTCAATATAATAGCAATCCTAGCACCGCTAGATATTAATCACCACTACCCAATATACCAGGATTACTAGATTGCGAAAAACCCGCACCATTTGGTAAGTCAAAGTAGTGCATAATCAATACCGTATGGTCAATGCTAACGTACATCGATTAAAAAATAAATAATTTATCAAGACCTCGTCTTTCAGTAGATAACGTAATGACTTGTCTCGCTATTAGATCCAATTCAGTGCTCTACCACACCAATGTCATCTTATTTCAGTAAGGCTTAGAAATATGCGGACTGACATTGCAACCTTTCACGATAGGTAGTCTATGCCTATCTGGGTTGTGAAATTCTTATTTTTCTTTGTTCAGAACTGACCGTGTTACCTTAAAGTGGATGATGCCCACAACCGGTCTACTAAATCAAAGACTTAGACTTTGTTAAGTTACTTATACATGCAATAAACATCCATTAAATGTAAACATAACAACATTATGACAAAATAAACTCTAGCATTCATTGGAAAATAAAATAAGAGTTTTTACAGTATTCAATCACTCGAAAGGTGATTTCTATTATACAAACTATGTGTTGTGTGACACATTTATATTTTTGAAGGGATTGATTCCATATGATGCCAATTCCAATCGAACATTGCAAGATTACTATGAAAAATTAGGATGCAAGCTATCAAATGTGTTCCATGCTGGGGAATCGGCGGGGTGTCTCATGTACCCATCCATCCTATGATTTCCAGCATGCTAAAATTTGCTCCTGAGTCATGTATTTGTTCTTCGCCATCTTCATTCTCTTTTGTGTTTCTTCTGTCGTTGTGAACTGCTCAAGTTAGATTGTCATACTGATCCAGCTGGGCAAAGATATGCCTTCTACTTGCAAATACCGGAGAGTGGATCCAGTGGAAGTTCAAACTGGTCAACTTGACTCAATCCGACTTGAGTGAGATGAAAGGGGAAACTCAGAGCTTTTCAAAACCTTAACCCACAATACTATTAACTAGTTTAGGGAATTAGGGATCGATCCCACAGAGATGATGTGTTCTACATTGGTTGCAGATAAAATGGGGTTGGCTGCTGCCACGCTTCACTACAATGGGTTAAGTTAAGATTGCTAAGGGTGTGACAAACTGGTAGATTCACTAAGCTAAACTGGTCAACTCATTTTGATCTATGAACGTGTACGATGGTTTCCTGAAATAGCCAAACAACATAAAAGTAACTGGTGTCAGGAATCTGCAAAGTGTACGATAAAGCAAAACATTACTAACAACCTCATCTTCTTTAACAGATCAAACCAGGGAACAGAGTAATTTAGAGTTGCAGAGAAATTCATCATAATAGACTTAGCATGAAAGAACAACTCAAGAGATTGACATATCATTCTAAATCAAATAAATAGCAACGACTATAGCTACGTAAACAAACCGACCTACTCATACTCATGCAGAAGATAGAATGAAAATTCAGATCTACGACTACCAAACGAATCAAACACGATCGCATCTTCGATCAACTTAAACATGCTTAGATCTTCAATACCTTGATGCAAATAACCAGATCTAAACATCCAGAAGTATTCCATCCATAATTCATTAATAACTAAACGAAAACGCAAGTCAGCTGTTCAGATCCAAACCTAATAAACAACGACAGAATTACTCAGCTAGAATATATTCCTAAATCAGAATCAAAGAGTGAAACAGAAACTCATGCACGGGGAAATAGAATAGCCCAAAGCAAGCTGAAAACATAACTTCGAAATTACTTCACAAAAGAAACTTAAAAACGATAGTAGCAAAACACAAAATAAAGATTGTATCTTCGCTCCTTCTCGGAACGGTGTTACAAAAATGCCAATTTGATTTAAACTACCACCCCACTAAACTAAACTAGAACCCAAGTGTGTGTGACATAATTTAAGTTTGTGAAGTAAGATGAGCTCCCATTTCAACCCTAGAAGAGAGCTGAATTCTAAGATGTCTCTGTGTACACTCCTCTCCGTCCTCCTCCTACTCGCGCTGGGCTTTCTATATATAGAGAGGCGTGGGGCTCTGATGCAGTTTTTATTAGCACTTTAAATACCTGCAAGTATACAGAAATAGTATAGCTAAAGGTCAGTATCGGATATCGATCACGGGGAAAGCAAACACAAATTGTCTATCCTCTACTAAAACTCAATTACTATTTGGAAAACCAGAAATTTGGAAGATTTTTGAAAGCAATTAACTTTGAGAACAAAGAAACAACAAATCGCAGATAAATCACACAGAGAAAAGTATAGAGATAAGGGGAATTCCAGAGATGTGCTTTCACAATTATGGTTATACAAATTCCACTACAACACCGTAGCACAGTTCTTACTTTGATAGAACGAGTCACCTAGCTTATGCTCATGCGATGCAAACGTTGATTACAAATATTAGGGTTGTCCATTCTAAATATGTAACTCCTAAAAGCTCCTAAGACCCTTATAAAGTCCTCACTCTAAATTAACAGTGCCATTTTAAAGGAAGCTAACTGTAGTGTCTATTAAGTGGATAACTCGTCAACCTCCTCTCACGATTATGTAGCAAGTTATATTAAATAATCACCGAATGTGTCACTCAAGCGTGAAGTATTACGGAATAACTTAAGGAATAAACAAATTAAGAACAAATGGATGTTAAATAGAAATAGGAATTGTATAAACCAATAAAAATTACTAACACATCCCTAGAATCCTATGAGTTTAGTTATACATGATTGAATAAGATAAAAACATAGATTGAAGGGAAGACAGTGAAAAAATAAGATCTAAAGCAATAAAACCCAAACGTTGAATCCTTGTAGCCTTGATGATCTTGAATTCTTCTTCAACTCCTTGCACAATGAAGTACTCTAACTTATGAACTCTGGAAGTATTTTGCAAAGAGAAGAACTTAATTTTGATGAAGCTTTGGGGTTATTTATAGGGGAGAAATCGCCCCCTCTCAAATAAGGAAAATGATTGCAAAATATGGTAAATCTTGGGGGAGAAAGTAGGGCAAATTTACCTCCCACTTTTTCCCGGCGGGCCGCTACACCTTGGCCAGCGGTCGCCATGAGGTTATCCGAGGCTTCTGACCTTTGGCTGGCGGTCGCTGCACTTGTTTCAGTAACTCTCTGGACTCTCGGTAGCGGTCTCCACGCATCCTCCAGCGGTCGCTTGGTGCTACTGGGTTAGCGGCCGTTAGACACCAGCGGTCGCCGAGAATGTTGTAGAGGACCGCTGGACATGCACAACAGCTCCAGATTTCCAACTTCGCGTTTTGACACCCGTTTTAGGCTCAAATATGCACATTTCTCACAAAACCTGTCAAAATACCAAAATATACAAAATATGCAAATAAATGGACATGTAATGCAACTTTCACATTAAAAACAGACCAAAAGATGGCCTTAAAACCGTGCAAAATCCAAGCGTATCAACTCCCCCAAACTTACATTTTTGTTTGTTCTCAAACAAAACAAAAATGGAATAGATAGATTGCCTCAAAGAATGGACTAGATAGACTAAGCATGAATTAACGCAATCAAATCAATCAAGGTTTATTAGTGCACTTTCATTACTAACTCATGGAACACCTTGAAATCATGCACTCACATGTGGCAAGGTCCAAAGATGGAAAGTGTTCTCTCACTCTCAAAGTGTATATGACAATGTGTATATAAGCACTCAAATCATGCATCATGCAAAGTTTACCATAGGTTTGCTCAAAGTCTAATCCCCCCTCTAGTAGATATGATTAAGCATCAAAATTATGAAAGGTCTTTATTTTTTGTTGTAATGTAGGCTCTTTGGTAGGTGAGGAATATTTGACTAAAAATGGACTAAAAATAAAAATCCAAAGTAAAGTAAAATAGACCCCACTTTTCTTATAAACCCAAGACACTTTTTGACGTTATTCTCCTTCAACTCACATTCCCAAACCTTTGATATTTCTTTTCTTTTTCACAGCCTTTCTTTCTCTTTTATAACGTAGGCATAATTTTTAGATTAAGCACACTTTTGAATTTTTCTATTTTTACAACTTGTACTTTTATAACATTAAGCACACTACCTTTCACTTTTCACTATTTCCCTTTATTTCTCCAATTCCTTTACAAAAGATAGAAATAAAAATAACTATGCTAACCCAAGGAATTGTCCCCATTGATTTGGCTTCCAAAGAATAGGCTTAAAGGCTGAAAATTGGCTCCAAAGGGATAAAGAATTTTCTTTGAAAATGGTCAAAATTTTTGGATATAAAAATAGGTAAGAAAAGATGGCCTAACATCCTCCTAAATCAACTTAAACACTATGTAAACTTAGGCAGACTAGGAGCAAGTTCTAGAAACATATACATGAATACAGATAAATCATACATGAAAGAAATTAAGGCTCAAATCTCATAAGGGTATAAGCATGATTCAAGGCGAACAAACAATTCATTAATTATGCACCTTTTTACCAAACCATCAAATCAAAACGTCAAGCCATACTTAATCAAAGATGAAAAAAACTTTATATCATAGGCAACTCGGTCTAATGTGTCCCTAAGATGCATGTTTCTAAGTTCTTCATGCTAAGTTCATGACAAGGATTAAACTTTGGGAATTTTCAAAAACAAAAACAAACATAAAAACCTAAGCTCACGGTCCACCACTTCATGCCCCCAAACTTATTTACAACAAAGTGTAAAATAAGTTTGTAGAGTCGGTAGGGACGTGAGAAAACTTATGAAAGTAATAAAGATACCTTGAAATTTTTCGCGTAGAAGTTGGACGAGCGAAAATTTGAAAAATTCGCGGATGGGCACTGTGAATGATCGGCCGGCCGCAACGGGACCGGTCGCTGGGAGAAGTCCAGAGACTCTCTGTGCCTTCCCAGTAGGCCGCTGCGCAAGCGCCAGCGGTCGCTGGGAGTAGTCCAGAATCTGCGAAAAAAATTCCAATTCCAAAAAAAAACAAACTAAAAACTAAAAAAGATGTTCAGACATAAGAAAAAAAATGTCTCAAAAACAAATAATTATACAAGTTCTCATTTAATGTCATGAGCTTGATTTCTTCAATCTTGAGAAGGAGGAAGGAAACGAGCATTGAGGTCGTCGAAGGCGCCAATGAGATAGGTGATGTCTCCACTCATGGTTTGGCACTCGTCGCGAGCCTCGGCCGCCATCCTTTGGAGCTCGGCAATTTGTTGACGCTGATGAACATCCTCAAGCCTTTGGTGCTCCCAAAACTCTTGTTCCGCCGTCCGCCAATCACCTTGTTCCGTCCAACCTTGGCTATTGAAGGCATTTTCTTGTTGTTGCTCCACCCAACGAGTGTCCCAAGTGTTGGACATATTTTGCATGTAGGAGAACATAACTCCTAATTGGGCGGAGGTGTTGGCTTGGAAATCCTCATTGACATTCGGCCTTCCGCGATGGCGGTTGGCTCTATTGCGGCGGCGGTAGGCTTCAACTTCCTCCTCTTCTTCATCTTCTTTTTGTGGTGGTGGTGGCGCCCCATCCCTTGAGCGTGAGAATTCTCCGCCTCCTCTTGATAGTTTTCGATTACGTCGAAGGCGGAGACATCTTCGGGGTCGAAGGCGGGGATGCGGGAAGCAATGTTCCTCCTCCTAAACTCCCCATTGAAGGGGATGGCGTTGATGGCTCGTCGGTGGGCGGGAGCTTCCACATGGCTTGGTTGTACCACGTGTCGACCTTGGTCAAGTGAGGAATGGGATCAGGAAAGTGATCCCGATCCACTTGTATGAAGAACGCTTGAACGATAGAATTGGTCTTCAATAGCCAAACCGAGAAGAGCACTTCATAAGTGATAAAACGCTACCCCATATTTTTCGCGAACCCCGTGGTTGAGATACCGATGTGTTCGGCAAGAGCCGTGATCAATCCTCCGCAACAAATATCAGTCCCGTCCTTCTTGGAAATCCGGTCAACATAGAGAGTGAAGAGGATCCCATAATTGAACCCCCTTTTGGTGAGAAGGCACAACATGACATGAAGCTCCGTTTGGGAGGCACTTCCACTATCGACTCTAGCAAACATTAATTGCATCATGGCTCGGTGGAGGTACCTCAAGACGGGGTTGCGGATGGATGAGTACTTGGCGTATCCTGGCTCATGATCGTCACATTCGGTCGTCATCGCACCCCAAACATAGGAATATTCATACTCCACTTCTTCATTGGGGCTGAGGTCGTAGGAATGGAACACCTCGCAAAGATCCTCCTTGGAGAAAGTGTGGTTGCAGTTGCCGAGGTGAAAGTCGATCCTCTCGGGGTTGCGGGTACGGTGGTTCTTGTGCACCTTGAGTGTGCTAAGATACTCGAGAGTGAGTCTCCTATAGGAGGGTCATCTCCCTTGGAACATGTGAATCAAATTGTTACCCTCCCCAACTTTGTGATCAAATAAGCATCCTAAATTATAACATATGATCATGTGAAACAAAATCAACAATTTAGAACCACTTAAATCCATCCCCCAACGTAAATTCATCCCCCATGTAGACACGTATCAATATAGTCAACACAAATCAACAATCTCTAAGACTACACATGTATTGCAATTCATGGAAGTAATAATAGTCTCACAATGCTATGAACATGATTGCAACATATAACCAACTATGAACAAGAAGGAAACATAAAAAAAAAACCAACAATTCACCACCCTATGCAAAATCTAACCATGAAACACTAGTAGAAGCATCACCACAATCACCCCCCATACTAAAACATGCTTTTCAACGGAACAATTTATCAAGAAAGAACAAAATCCATTGAAGAATTCAACCAAAACTCAGAAATTAAAGATAGGATTCATACCTTGAGTTGGAGAGAATTGGACGATGAAAGCTTGAAATTTGGAATGGAATGAGAGAATGAGAGTGTGGGTGTGTGAATTTGGTGGTGTTTTGTAGTTGGCGTCGTGTGCAAGGGAAAATTAGAGAAGATAGTGGGAAAAAAGAGAGAAAACTCACCTTATATTGAAGCTGTCGCGTCTTTGACCTCTCCGTGGCGACCGCTACGAAGCGTGCAGCGACAGCTGTGCGTCTCCAACGGGCTGCTGCGGCCCGTACAGCCTGCCCTAGGCCCGAACGGCTCATGCACACTAAAAACTTTGTGGCGACCGCTGTGGATTATGCACCAGTCGCTATGATTAGATTAATTTTTAATTTTTATTTTTTTATGTGCACAGAAAATGCACGAAAATTAAAGGAAAAACACAGAAAACGAAAACAAAAAAAAAGTAAAGGAAAAAAACAAGTTGGGTTGCCTCCCAACAAGCGCCTTTGTTTTGAGTCGTTGGCTAGACTTGAAGTGGCCCAACTAGGTGGTCGGATCAACGACCCTTGTGCTGAAGACCGCAAACTGGATCATCTTGTTACCAATTTTTCTCCATCATTTTTATTTCCCGTTCGAGGTCTTGATCACGAAGACTTCGGGGTCGACTGGTACTTGAGGCTTCTTCTTAGCCTTCTTCCTCTTTTTAGTCTTCTCCTGAAAGGGAACCTTATCTTGCTTAGGTATACCCTTTTGGGAGATTGGGGAGGAGTATCGACAATAAAGATAGAAGGGTTAGAAGAATTATCCCCTTCACATGGCCTATAAGGCTTAGACGTGTTGGTCATCATGACCGCGCTACATTCGTGCTCCTTCCTTGCTTGTTGCGCCTCTTCATACTTAAGCACCTCGTTCTCAATCTTGTAGGTGGAGCGACTGTAGTTGTCACTGATCATGATCTCGCCTCTACCTACGTTAATAAGAGCTTTGCATGTGGCTAGAAAATCTCTGCCCAAGATTAGAGGCACATTTTTGTCTACTTTCATGTCAAGGATAATGAAGTCGGCAGGGAAAATAAAATCGTCTACCTTTACCAATACATCCTCAATCATGCCCACTATCTTGATTGCCGAATTGTCGGCCAATCTTATGATTACATCCGACGTCTTGAGAGGTCCGATGTTGAGCTTTTCATAGTACTTGAGTGGCATGATGTTGATGCTGGCTCCCAAGTCACAAAAAGCCTTGTCCACTTTTCCTTCGCCAATAGAGCACCTTATGATGATCTAGCTGGGGTCACTTTGCTTCACGGCCCTCTCCCATTGAATGATCTCGCTGCAATGATGCGGCAACTTAAGGTCGGCTTTGGTGGGTTTCTTCTTTTTCATCACGGCCTCCCTTAGTAGCTTCGCTTACCTAGGTATCTCCTGCACTGATTCAACGAGAGGGATATTAATATGGACCTTACAAAACATGTTTAGAAAATGCTTGAACTGCTTTTCAAGCTTGAACTTCTTCTTCGGCAGGAAAGGGGGTACAATCCCGTTGTTCCGCACGAGCTCATTCTTTCCGGGTGCCCCTGCCTCTTCTATGGCGGACCGTTGCGGGGTGTGCGGCGATCCGCTAGGTGTTGGGCAGACTCCAGACGGTGCCCCAGTAGCGGCCCGCTGCAAAGTGTGTGGCGGTCCGCTGGGCGTCGGCAGTCCCCAGATTTCATTCCGGAGGTGCTGCCTTAGTCCTTTTTCTGCTTAGCGACCCACTTTATGTTTATGTCCGCCACTCGTGTTGCTGACTTTGCCTTGTCTTCCTCGAGCTTCTTCTGGACTTTGTCCATTTGAGTTTGGATGTTCGAGACGACAGTGGCAATGGTGTTTATTCCTTGCTCGAGATTGTTCAACCTTGCTTCAATAACCCCAATCTTGGTGTCATTGGTCTTTCTATCTTGCACTAGCACTTCTAAAATCTTTATGATCTCTTTGTCATACTTGTCCTCCTTCTTGATCGGCTCAACTACCCCACCTTTGCGAACATTAAACCTGCGGGAGGTTGCAAGAAATTATTGTTAGACTAAGAAAGGTTAGGATGAGAACGGATCCCATTATAATTATTGAAATTACCGCCCCCTGGTTACGGTGATAATTGTTGTTGTAACCCCGATTGGGACCGCCTCCTTGTTACACGTAATTGGTTTCTTCTACGGGAGCGGACGGAGTGTCGAGTTTGGTGACCGCAATGACAGAGGTTGGTGGAGCCAGACCCTCTCTTCTAGATGTGTCCATTTGGTCAACCCGAACTCTAAGCTTGGCCAATTCCTTAGCAAAGGAACTCTCCTTGGCCTCCTCTATGGCTGCTACTTTCCGCGAGTTGTGCCTCTCCTTCGACCACCCTCTACTATTAGTGGCAAACTCCTCTATCACCGCCATGGCCTCTGGTCCACTCTTCCTCAAGAATCCCCCATTTGCTCCTGAATCCAACATAACACTGTTTTTTCATTGAAACCATTATAAAGGATCCCTACCTGATGGTCCACGGTGAAATCGTAGTTGGGGAACTTGCGGAGTAGGCTCTTGAACCTCGAAGCCGCCTCGTAGAGGAGCTCGTCGGGGCCTTGCATGAACTGGAAGATCTCACTTTTCAACTTCAATATCGTGCCTGGCGGGTAGTACTTCTTGAGGAAGGCCGCTACTATATCTTTCCACATGGAGACTTGCTCTATAGGCAGACACTCAAACCACTCTTTAGCAGAATCAATTAAGGAAAAAAGGGAAGTGTCTTACCCTAATGGCGTCGTCGTCGACACCATTCCACTTGAGCGTGTTGGCAATCTCCACGAACTTTGAGAGGTGGCGGTTGGCATCTTCTGTGGCCCTGCATGATTGAACATGTGCATCACGGGCACTATCTCCTTGTCCTTCTTTTCTTGCACCTTGCGGGCAGCCTTTTCCGCATCTCTCTCTTCCATCAATAGCTTGACCATGGCTTGAAGACTCTCTAGCTCTGTTCTGTCTCCCATTAATCCTTGCTCACTTCTTATTTTCCTACAAGTTCGAGATCGAGCGGCTTTAAGATGTTCTTCCCATAACGCGTTCCCATACACAACCTGAAAGGAATAAAATAAAAATAAACTAAACAAAAATTAAAAACAAAAAGCAATTAAAATCCAAAGTAGTAAAATTGTCTGTTTGAAGATATCAATTCGGAAGTGAATTGCTGTCCCCGGCAACGGCGCCAAAAACTTGATGCACTTTTTATTAGCACTATAAATACTTGCAAGTATACAGTGTAGGAATAGTATAGCTAAAGGTTTGTACCGGATATCGATCACGGGGAAAGCAAACACAAATTGTCTATCCTCTACTAAAACTCAATTACTATTTGGAAAACCAGAAATTTGGAAGATTTTTTAAAACAATTAACTTTGAGAACATAGAAACAACTAATCGCAGATAAATCACAGAGATAAAAGTATAGAGATAGGAGGAATTCCAGGGATGTGATTTCACAATTATGGTTATACAAATTCCATACAACACCCTATCACAATTCTTAATTTCATAGAACGAGTCACCTAGCTTATGCTCATACGATACAAACGTTGATTACGAACACAAACTGTAGTGTCTATTAAGTGGATCTAACTTGTCAACCTCCTCTCACGATTATGTAGCAAGTTATATTAAATCATCATTGAATCTGTCACTCAAGCGTGTAGTATTACGGAATAACTTAAGGAAGAAACAAAGTAAGAACAAACGAATGTTAAATAGAAATAGGAATTGTATAAACCAATAAAAGTTACTAACACATCCCTAGAATCCTATGAGTTTAGTTACACATGATTGAATAAGCTAAAAACATAGATTGAAGGGAAGACAATGAAAACATAAGAACTATAGCAATAAAACCCAAAAGTTGAATCCTTGTAGCCTTGATGATCTTGAATTCTTCTTCAACTTCTTGCACAATGAAATACTCTAACTTATGAACTCTGGAAGTATTTTGCAAAGAGAAGAACTTGTTTTTGATGAAGCTTTGGGGTTATTTATAGGGGAGAAATTGCCCCCCTCTCAAATAAGGAAAATGATTGCAGAATATGGTAAATCTTGGGGAGAAAGTAGGGCAAATTCGCTAGTCGCTTTTTCCTGGCCGGCCGATGCAACGTTGCTAGCGGTCTCCATGTGTTGGTCCGAGGCTTCTGACCTTTGGCTGGCGGTCGCTGCACTTATTTCAGCGGTCTCCATCCATCTTTCCGTAACTCTCTGGACTCTCGGTAGCGGTCGCCACGCATCCTCCAGCGGTCGCTGGGCGTGTCTTGACTTTGTGCACAACCTTCCCTAAACGGGCCGCTACTGGCTTAGCGGCCGTTGGGCGCCAGCGGTTGCTGGCAATGTTGCAGCGGACCGCTGGACATGCAGAACAACTCCAGATTTCCAACTTCGTGTTTTGACACCCTTCTTAGGCTCAAATATGCACATTTTCACCAAACATGTCAAAATACCAAAATATACAAAATATGCAAATAATGGACATGTAATGCAACTTTGACATTAAAAATGGACCAAAAGATGGCCTTAAAACCGTGCAAAATCCGAGCGTATCAGGCTCAAATCTCGAGGGTACCGTCCTCTCGAAAGTCACTTTTGCCCTTGGCTTTTGGGGTCTTCGGATTACGCTCAATCCATGTGGGGAAGACTCCTGCTGGCTCCACTCAATTATGACTTGATAAACTCAGCAAAACAGTTCCTACTTCATTCCTCTTGTTCTGTCTTTCCGCCCAGTTGATCTATTCGTTCTCTAGTTATGGCGGAATTCACACACACCTGGCTCACATTCACACGTTAGATTACAGAATTGGGTGCAGTTTTGTCACAAAACATGTTCATGAAACGAGCCTTATCACGTGCCATTTGATGTGGGATTCCATCTTTGTAGACATGAACAGTGGTGATTTGGCTAGAGAGGAAAATACTACATTGATTTTTGAGCAATCTTTCTTTTCTCACATGTCGAATCTTTATCTGAAGTACGCCATCTTAGCTGATGACACGCGTCACATGAAGTTTATATTTCATTTTTTCCCTAATACATAGTGCAAACATTTGGACAAACATCAATTTTTTCATAGCAAAGTCCTAATTCTTTCATCAATTTCTGGCATCATGGTAATATTTTGGTAAACCAACCCACGCATCTGGAAAAACTTCTCTTAATAATTCTAAAAGCATTTCAAATACTTTATTATTCAAGCTAACAATACACTTTAAGCCTACTTACCATTTTTATGGTAAAAGTGAAGTTGGATGATTAATGGGGAAAGACGAAAATGGCAAAAGTGGATAATTAATGAGGAATGTGGGGAGTAATATAAAATTAAATGACTACTTATAATCTTTCTCTTAGCCCATACGCCACATGTCCAATAGCAATGTTTATAAATGAACAGGTTTGAGTCCTCCGTGGCGCGGCCTTTAAATTTATGTTCATTTAACTATAAAAGTTTATAAATCAACATATACACATATTTTTAATATAAAATAAAATTTTAAATTTTAAAATTTAAATTTATCTTCGCATATACTCCACCTACCCCCGCACGACACACCCATATATTTAAATCCCCTAACCCTAATCTAACTCCCTCCCACCGCCAATCAAGAAAATATCCCCATCTCATCTTAATATTTTGAAATCATCTTTCTCGTCACATTATCTCTCTTTCTCAATCCCTTTCTATCACGTTTTACTTCTCATTCCCTCTCTATCTCGTTTTACTTCTCAGTCCTTATTTTGTTTCTCAATTCCGAAATCCTTATTGATAAACCTCTAAATCTGCACTCAGCGTTGAAAGAAGGGTGCAAGCAAGAGGTTAATGAGAATTGAAAATGTTGATTTAAAAAGCAAAAGGAAAATCCGTCCAACCGGCAGCGGTTTCCGGCCCAACTGCCCGGTTTTGCTGGTCTAAAACAAATCAATAGCGAATCGGTTTTAATGGGCAAACTGGACCGGAAAGCTTGCCGTTTCACAGCCCAACGAGTCGGACCAGCCGGTCCAGTCCTATTTTTAAAACACTGCTTTGATCCTACGTGCTAAGCCATGAAAGCTATGAAACAACATTGTTTTGACTCCTTAATTCTTCAATTTAAACCTAATTGCTTTGTTGCCTCTCGACTACGATGGAATTTGTACCCTACCGTGATATTCATTGATGAGAAAAATAGAAGAACAAGAGAACTCATCTCACACTACAAAAAAAAACGCTCATTAGTCACAGAATTAGTGACGACGACCGACAGCTGAAGAACTTGTGACAGATAAATGACTTGAAAGATCCCCTCACTAATTAGTGACAGATAAGTCCGTCACTAATTAGTGACAGATAACTCGAAACTAACCATGGCAGCAACCTATTTTCTGTCATTGAGTGGGTTAGTGTCTTTAGTAATGGACAAATACGTCACTAAAAACTTTATGGGACAAGCTTTTTAATGACGGATCCGTCGTTACTGAATCTGTCACTAACTGTGTTGAGTGAAGAAATTTTGCTGATTAGTGACAGATAATTCTGTCACTAAATTGCGAGTTTTTTGTAGTGTCACGGCCATATGAGTCGTTTTGGCCGTTAATAAAAGCACCAATTATTAGGGAAAAGGAACGGTGATAAAAAGAACTATCTTCCTATCCAAAGGAACGATGATAAAAGCACCAGTTATTCGACCTTCCTAGTTCATTTCGGGATGAACCGGAAAGAACCAAGCTTTAAAATAAATCTAATCCATGACTCAAAATAAGTATCTTTAAAAAGTGAATAAATTAAAGAAAACGATATTCACGAATCCTAACTAATTAATATCCTTGTCCATGAAACATGCTGGCTTCTTCTTGCAAATAATGGGTCAGCCAATACGTGGTGCTTTAATCTTGGCCTTCGGGTGAGCTGAAGTCAAGTTTGTTGCTGGTTCGGCTTCAGCTGGCTGCTCAGTCGTTGGAGTCAAAATCAAACTGAAAAAGTATTCGATATCCACATATTTTTATACTTTTAAGTTACACCTACATATTTGATATAATTACACATTAATCCCACTAACACTTTATTAGTAATTTAAATTAAATTCAATAAATAAATATATATTTTTTATTAATATATTTATGTAATAAATATACTTTATATTCTAAAAAATTACACTAACTTGAAATTAAAATACACTTCACATACTATAAGAAACTTAAAACATAAATCGAAATATATTTAAAAATATCATAACTATAAAAAACATACCACTATACGCATATAAAATAGCGAAAATTTAAAACTCGACATTTGTGTATTGTTTCAACAAATTATCAACTAGCGCATTTCAAAATTCATATGAGCATTTTAATTTCTTATAGTATCATATCGAGTCAAATACTCTTGAAATCGAATGTCTTCATTTGTTATTGTAATTCGTTGTCCTTTTTTATTTTATATTATTTAAATAATAATGGACTGATTTGCATTATCTCATAAATTATTGCAGTAATGCCATATTTGGTGTTTTTTCTACATATTTGGAGATGTCCCATAGAATAATCCTAAAACAAGTTTAAGTTCGGTGTATGGTTGGAGATGATTTCTACATCATAATTGGGTTTCGGTGTATGGTTGGAGTTGAGTCGTTTTGTTGCCCAATCATCGCTGCTCAATATCCCTACTCACAAATTTTTTCCAACTATTTTGCCTTCCTTTCTACTCTGAGCAACCTTCATTTCATCGTTGAACCCTAACGAATTGACTGTGCAAGATGTCGTCTTTGATAGTTATCAATCGACAATGATTTGAATTTGTCATATCGTTGTCCTCAATGATTCTGCTACTGACATCATAATGGAGTCTTCGACGTAGTTGTTTTCTTCGGCAAGAGATGTCTCATCCTCGAGTTTGACTCCAAATGCAAAGACGAAATTCGACGTGGAGAAATGACCAAAATACCTAAAGAAAAAAGTGGTAGTAGAAAGAGAGAGTAAGTAGTGAAATAAAATAAGAATGATTGGATGTTTTGTTTTACTTAACTTTGTTGGGACATTCCAAAATGAAATATGACTCAACTTTGTTGCGACGGAGGGAGTACTATTTATCCACATAACATAGCATATTGGATAAGTTGTACTCCCTCAATCCCAACTATATATCACATAACATAGCATATTGAATAAAAACAAAACATATAATCAGTCTTACTTTATTACATCATCGACTTTACTTCCTCTTATCTCTCCTACTTTATTTCTCTATCCTATTATATTATATTATATTTTAATTTATTTTAATTTAACTCATTCATATAATTTTTCAATATCTATGTCCAAAAGTTTTTCCTCAACTTAGTTGGGACAGAGGGACTACCAAGGAGGATGAAATATGTTATGTAACTTAACGAGTTTAAAGAATAATACGTGGTGAAAATTTGGCACCAATCCTAAAGTTTATAATTTTTAAGATCACTTTTAAAGTTCATGAGAAATATATTAGAATTCTCAAAGTTTTAAGACTAATACCCTTTACAGATTGATATGTAATTTTCACAATAACTCATGGTCCATAAGTTACTTGAAAGTAGAGACATTTCTTTTGTGCATGAGATTTTAAAAAAATGCGTTAAGCGAGTTAAATGAAGAGAGAATAGAGTAGAAAAAAATTGAGACAGAAAGAGAGAATAAAGTAAAATAAAGAATATGTGTTACTCTTTACCAAAAAATAGAAAAAAATATTCAATTATAGTTGAGGTTACGAACTCAATTCTCACATCGGTTGTGAGAACAACTAGTGTAGGGTATATAGACTAAATGTGTTCTCTCTCCTAACAGGCTAGTTTTTTAGGTTGAGTTCACCTTTTTAGTCTGTATCAATTGATGCTTTCAATGAGAGCACAAACGGCTCGGAGTGGTGGCTGAGCAACGACTCGTTGTGACCAACGAGTACGTTTGGTGCCAAATCAGAGTGGTGACCGGGCAAAGAATCCACCGTGACCAACGTGGCCGTGATCAACGAGAACTTGGAGTTGTGTCCTCGCAACGAACCAGTCGTGACCAACATGGCCTTGACCAACTAGGACGTTGACCCTTAAAGGAGGGTCGAATGTTACACACTCAATTCCCACATCAGTTGTGAGAACAACTAGTTGAGTTATATAGACTAAATGGGTCTTTCTCCAAATAGACTAGTCATTCAGGCGGATATTTCCTGTTTTTTTTGTATCATTTGGAAAATCTCGGCGGGCCGCTGCGGAATTTGTGGCGGTCCGCTAGGCGTCGAGCAAATTCCAGATTTAGTTCCGGATGTGCTGCCTTCATCCTTCTTCTACTTGGCGACCCACTTCTTGTTTATGTCCGCCACTCGTGCTGCTTCCTTTGCCTTGTCTTCCTCAATCTGCTTGTGGACATGGTCCGTTTGAGTCTTAATGTTCGAGACGGCAGTGACGATTGTGTTTATCCCATGCTCGAGATTGTTCAACCTTGCCTCAACGACCACAATCTTGATGTCATTGGTTTTCCTATTTTGCACTAGCACTTTCATGATTCCTTGGTCATACTTCTCCTCATTTTTGATAGGCTCAACTACTCCACTTATTCAAATATTAAATCTTGCGGGTGGTTGCAAGAAATGATTGTTAGAATAAGAAGGGCTAGGATGAGCACGGTTCCCATTATAATTATTGAAATTACCGCCCCCTGGTTAGGGCGATAATTGTTGTTGTAACCCCTATTGGGACAACCTCCTTGTTGCACGTAGTTGATGTCTTCCATAGGAGTGGGAGGAGCGTCGGGTTTGGTGACCGCTATGGCGGAGGTCGGTGGGGTCGGATCCTCTCTTCTGATTGTGTCCATTTAGTCAACCTGAACTCTAAGCTCGGCCAATTCCTTAGCAAAAGAGCTCTCTTCGGCCTCCTCTATGGCCACTACTCTCCTTGAGTTTTGCCTCTCTTTCAACCACCCTCTGTTGTTGGTGGTGAACTCCTCTATCAACGCCATGGCATCCGGTCCACTCTTCCTTAAGAATCCCCCATTGGCCACTGAATCCAACATAGAACAAATTTTTTCACTAAATCCATTATAGAGGATTCCTACCTTTGAAACGAGAGACCACCTCGTAGAGGGTTCATCATGGCCTTGCATGAATTGGAAGATCTCACTCTTGGGCTTCAAAATTATGCCTGGAGGGTAGTATTTGTCGAGGAAGGCAACCACTATATCTTTCCACGTGGAGACTTGCTCTGTTGGCAGACACTCAAACTACTCTTTAGCAAAATCAATTAAAGAAAAGGGAAATAGTCTTACCCTAATGGCGTTGTCGTTGACACCATTCAATTTGAGCATGTTTGCAATCTCCACGAACTTCAAGAAGTGGCGGTTGGTATCTTCTGTGGCGCTGCCGGCAAAAGGAAACTGCTCAACGCTTTGAATAAGGGGCATTCGCAGCTCAAAATTGTTAGCATCAATGCGAGGGCCTTCGGGAAAAGTAATCATATTCCCGTGATTGAACATGTGCATCACTGGAACTATCTTCTTGTTCTTCCTTTCTTGCTCCTCGCAGGCAGCCTTTTCCGCCTCTCTCTCATTCTTCAACAACTTGACTGTGGCTTGAAGCCTCTCTAACTCTGTTCTGTCTCCCATTGATCCTTGCTCACTTCTTATTTTCTTACGGGTTCTGATAAGGCTCGTTTCATGCATTGTTTTTTGGTAATATTACATGCTTTTTGGGGGAGATAATGCGCAAATTTGAGCTTAAGTGTGCAGATATTTGCTGGGTCAAGTAGATGCTGCAAATTGACCGAGCAGATGCAAATGAGCAGAAAATGAGTAAAAAGTGTCAAAAATCCGCTAGGTCAAGGAGAATTATCAGGAGACCAGGAGCGTGAAAAATCTGCCGAACCCAAGAACGCACACAATTACCAGGAGCAGGGAAAATGAAGCAGAGCAGATTTAAAAGATCCTATTTTAAGGGTACAAACGTCAAATCATGAAGAGCATACCCTAGGGATTCGAGCTTGAAGCCTCCCTATATAAAGGGACCAACATGAATGAAGAAAAGGAGCGCTTAACGCTATGGTAGTTTAGGTAGGGAGCTCTCGGTAGCGCTTAACGCTACCGTTCTCGTAGTTTAGGTAGGAAACTCTCATAGGCGCTTAACGCCACTGCTCTCTTAGCTTAGTTTAGTTTAGTTGCTGATTTCTTAGCTTAGTTCAATGGTTTCGACGGTGGAATTGACGCCTCCGACATTGGATCCTTGCTTTCTTTACCGTTTTTGAGACGATGTAGTAAGATCTCGAGTTTCATCGGAGGAATTGACGACTCCGCCTTTGGATCTCGACTTATTTCTGGTTTTATTAAGCTTTGGTGTTTACTTTCATGTTGATGATGTTTTTACTTATGTTTCTTGGATGCTTTTCGCAATTGATGGCTTAGATGTTTAGATCCATGATGTTTACATGATTTCCAGTAGTTTAGAGGTTTAGATCTAGTTGTTCTCGTGCTCGATTTCTGAGATCTGTTAGTTTAGGTGATGCATGCAAGGTATATTTGTGTTTATTCTGCTTTCCGCTTGACCCAGGAGAGTAGATCTATTAGTTCTAGCTTGAATTTCGTGTTTACGAGAGGTTTTGAAGCATGCTCTGTTTTATTTCGTCAATGGTGTTCAATGCTCTGTTTTCACTTTGTTTTAGCTTAGTTACATGAAGAAGATGAAGTGGGAAGTTGGTTAGAGAATCAGATCTGCTTTACTTTTGCTTTTGCTTTTTGCTTTTACAGTTTCTGTCAGGCTATTTAGGGAAATCAGTTCTGCTGTTTTTTTCTTACAATCTGTTGTCTGGCTGTTTTAGGAAATTTATTTGCTTGACCCAGGAAATTCGGTGAATGTTCCAAAGTTAAATTCAGTTTCGAATCATGCATGCATTTATATTTCAAGCAATTTCCATTCTCTGGACCCAGTAGATAGAATAGATTATGTTTAATTTCCCAGGTCTAGGAGTTAAAACTCAACCCTCTCGTTGTGTGGCAGCAGCCGATCACTTTTCTGAATGTGTCGTAGAAACAATCTCGAGTAGGTCCCTAGTCTCAGTGGTTCGACCCCGCTCTTGCCGCTTATACTTCGTAATATTTGTTGCATTAGTGGGAAAATTATAAATCTTGTTGAAAGGGGGAACACGTGCACACGACACACGTGCAAAAATCCTCTCTTCAGGTTCTTTCAAGTTCGGGATCGAGCGGCTCTAAGATGTTCTTCCCAGAACATGTTAGCATACACAACTTGAAAGAAACAAAACTACAAAAAATAAACAAAAATTAAAAACAGAAAGCAATTAAAATCCAAAGTAGTAAAATTGTTCGTTTGAAGATATCAATCCCAAAGTGAATTGTCTTCCCCGGCAACGGCGCCAAAATCTTGATGCACTTTTTATTAGCACTATAAATATCTGCAAGTATACAGAGTAGAAATAGTATAGCTAAAGGTTAGTACCGGATATCGATCATGGAGAAAACAAACACTAACAGTCTATCTTCTACTAAAACTCAATTACTATTTAGAGAACCGAAAGTTTTGGGAATTTTTGAAAACAAAGAACAATAAAAAGCAAAGAAACAACTAATTGCAAATAAATTTCAGAGATAAAAGTATAGAGATAAGGGAATTCCAGGGATGTGCTTTCACAATTATGGTTATATAAATTCCAACTACAACACCCTAGAACAGTTCTTACTTTGATATGACGAGACACCTAGTTTATGCTCATGCGAGACAAACGTTGATTACAAACATTAGGGTTGTCAATCCTAAATACGTAACTCCTAGAAGCTCCTAAGACCCTTAAAAAGTCCTCACTATCAATTAACACAATCGTTTTAAAGGAAGCTAATTGTAGTGTTTATTAAGTGGATCTAACTCGCCAACCTTCTCTCACGATTATGTACCAAGTTATATTAAATCATCACTGAATGCGTCACTCAAGCGTGAAGCATTATCTATTAACTTAAGGAAGAAACAAAGTAAGATCAAACGGATGTTAAATAGAAATAGGAATTGAATAAACCAATAAAAGTTACTAACACATCCCTAGAATCCTATGAGTTTAGTTACACGTGATAGAATAATCTAAAAACATAGATTGAAGGAAAGACAATGAAAACATAAGAACTGAAGCAATAAAACCCAAAGGTTGAATCCTTGTAGCCTTGATGATCTTGATTCCTTCTTCAACTCGTTGCACAATGAAGCACTCTAACTTTTAAGCTCTGTAAATATTTGACAATGAGAAGATCTATTTTTATGAAGCTTTGGGGCTATTTATAGGGCAAAAATCGTCCCTCATCATATAAGGAAAAGGGTTCAACATATGGTAAAAATCTTGGGGAGAGAGTAGGGCAAATTATGTTCGCCGCTATTTCCCAGCGGGCTGTTGCACCTTGGGCAGCGGTCGCTGTGGGTTGGTCCGAGGCTTCTGACTCTTGGCTGGTGTAGCACCCCGAAAATTTATGAATTATTTTATTTTATTAATGGGGATGTTGATTGGGAAAATTCATTTGTGGAATTTGATTTCTATGTGATGGAGTTAATTATGTGAAATTAGTTGTTATGAGTTATGTGGAATAATGCAATTTATTTTCCAATGTGTGAGATAAATTAAATGAGATCATGCATATTTGTTCTAGCCATTTTATTGGAATTTTTGGCCCTCCTATCTATTGGAAATAGTATTTTCTCTCCTGGATTTAATTAATTGTTTTGGGATAATTATCCAAATTAAATCCAAACCAAAATATCCCTAAATTATTCTACATGATTTTCGACCTTTGCCCCATTCCTTGGAATTTTCAAAATTCTCCTATTATTTAGGAGAAGGAATTATTTTGTAGATTTAATTGGCACTTTGTTTATTTCCTTCCTTGATTTAAAAACCAATTAATTTTCTCCATATCCTATTTTAATTATGATTTGACCCTTTCCTTCTTTAAGACCACATAATTTTCACCCCTTATACCTATGAATTTCCTTGTGGGATTAATTTATTTGTTACCTACTTTGTGAGAGTCTTTTCCTATAAGAAATTACCAAATTTAAATCCTATTCCTATTTAATTTGAGAATTTAAATATTTTTCTTAATTACTCCCCATAGTACACACCCCCCCCCCCCTTTCCTACTTGGAGATTTTTAAATTTTTTTGTTACCTTATTTATGGGATACTCAATATCTTTTTACCTATTTTGTGATTATATTTCTCTCAAAGTAAATACAAAATCAATTTCTATGCTAATTAAATAGAATAATTTTCAAAAATCCCTCCCCCACACTACACGCCTATTTTTATTAATTTTGGAACTTATTCATTGACCTCTATTTTATTCTCCCACAATTTTAATTGTTTTATTTAAGTGTGGGATTTAACTAGCCCCCATTTTAAACGCCACCCTCTCCCTCTCCTCCCACACGCCTCTCTCCCTCTCAATCACTCCTTCACAAGTTCTTCGTTCTTGCTTCGTTTTGGAGTTGGAAACTTAAAGATGCATCGAAGAAATCAGCCAATTGTCATTCCTACCGATTGTTTTCAAGAGAAAGGTATAATTTTGATCCACCTTTCCCCTTCTTATCATTGAATCCATGATTCTTGAACCCCTCATGCATATAGTTGAGTGGAGAATCGTAACTCTAAGAATTAATTGGTTGGAAAGGATGGTTGCACAAGAATATATGTGTGCGTGTGCGCGTATGTACATGTGTGTGAGTGTGTGGATGAATCGTTTGTGAATGTTATGTGTGAAAAGGAAAGCATGGTTGTAATCTCGTTTTGAAGCATGAATATGTATTGGAAGCATGAATATGTATGTGTGAATGTATGATAGACAAACTAGGGTTTGTGAATGTAATCAAACGACCTTATTTTAACGTGAGATTTTACCTGGATGAAGTTTTAGATGTCTTCTATGTTGTGTCAAAATTTCAGCTTCATTTGATGACCGATGAAATTTTAACGAATTTTTCAATTGAACTGCGCAGTCCTTCCAGAATTTGCGTCTCGTCCAGTGAGTTTCGTTTTTGTTTTGACAGATCAAAAGACATGATTTTGGTGTGAAATTTAATTGGATAAACCTTTATGTGTCTACTGTGTGGTAACCAAATCTTAGCTTCATATGAGATCGGATGGAATTGTAATGATTTTTACAAAAAGACTGCGCTGTTCTGTCAGATTCTGGTTTTGTTGAAATAGTCTTTGTTGACAAGTTTTGGATGAATTACGTGATACATGTGTGAATAAGGAACGTACCCTATGATGTGGTTATGTGTTGCACGTTGATGAATGCTAGAGTGTTCGTTTCGTTTATGTTGGTGAATGTTTGGGATGGGCAATATAAGAAAACGAGGAAAGGAACGATTGGGCATGCATGATAAACGTGTTGATGGAAAAACTGGTTGTGTTGTGGTGTTGACAAGGGTTGTTGTGCGTACGTGGGTACAAAGAGCAAGGGTTGCATTACAGTTGTGAATTGTGTTGTATAAGCAAGCGAGGTGGACTTTCTTTTACTAAACTCTTGTATGCTTTCAAAAGTATGATTATGGTGTTATAAGGGTGGTTTAAAGTGTTATGTCATGCCATGATTGTTGCCTGATGCCTAGTTCGTTGAGCTTGCTCCGTTAGGCTATAGGGCTATGTTAAACGAATTCGGGTCTGAGTAGGGCGCCGCAAACCCTATCAGGTTGTGTACACAGGTGGGATCGTGAGCCGTCCTTGCTAGTCGGCCGGTCTCGTGGGCGAATAGTGTGGCCACACTTTCGTCGCACTATGGTATGAGGATGTGAATGATTGATTGTTGAGAAAGTGGGGAGATTGTTTGCCTGGCCAGGCTATGAAACTATTTTTTTGTGATACTCGATGATATTTCTTTTCCAAATGTAAAACTCGAGTTCACTATGGTATGGATGATATAACTTTTATCAAATGTTTTCGGCATGAGCCCATTGAGTATATTAAGTACTCAGCCCTGCATATATTTTCCCTATGTGCAGGTTAAGCGGGATGTTGCGGCAGATGTTGAGTCGGGCTTTAAGATTTTATGGATGCGTCGTGCCTGCATACATAGGCGTCATCCTATGACTCTCCTTAGATAACTTGTTTCCGCTGCCTTGTTTAAAATTGTTTTATTTCTAAAAGTCTTCTGTTTTTCTCCATACTGTTTTATGACATTAATTACCTTGAGACATTAATCCGTTGCTTAATTATTTGATCGACTAAAATAATTCTTTTGGAAGTTAATTGAGTTTCTTATTAAATGTCGTCCTTTATTGTTTCCCCCATTTGTTCCCCGCTTCTTAGTCCCTCCCCTAGTCGCGATTTCCCCGTCTTCACTACCCTTAGTAAGGGCGGTCGTGACAATATGAGATGATAAAATATGTTGTAAACTTAGAGTGCCTAAGATGTAGGCCTAGTTGACCACGCGGCCGTAGTTCAAATTTGAAAACTTACCTATTGCTTTCCCGAGCGATGAAAACGAACGAGAATGGAAAGTGGGGTGAAATTTCTAAATTATCGAGATATGAGACGAGAGGATCGAGATAGAGGATGGAGACCGGTGGACCATGAAAATTTCTCTATTTCTTGGAACTATGCGAAACTTTAGAGCAAGCTATGTGTGAACCATTTTATCTCTAATTGGATAATTAGTATTTCCTATCGTTTTCCCCTAAATGATAAGAACAACAAGAATATGATTAAGATCTCAAGAAGAGAAGGATAGGGAGGACTAAATGAAGTTTCAAATGTGCAAGGGGTCGAGACAATAAGATTTGTTAGATGATGTATCCATGCAACGATGAGAGATCGTAATCACAATTTAAATTAGTATAGTCTATCTTGCGTGATTCCCTAAAAGTAGGAACACGATGGAGACGACCTGTATTGGAGGCAAAGAAGCTCACGGATGATTAAAATGTTTTAAGAGAATGATTTTTATAATATGAAAGAATATTAAGAAGATATGGATTTTGACTGACTACAATTATTTTGTTGTAATGACGTGGTGAATATCAACTTGGAATCCACGGTTTCTTAGAACGATGTTACCATGTTCGGCCTTAGAAAGACGAGCGAGGGAGTGTGACTTTCGTAGCTAGAATGAATGATTTTAATCAACAGTACTTACTTGGATTCTAAGAATTTTTTTTTTGAACCTTTCAATTAACGGTGAGCCATTATCTTCGACTCACAATTCGCAAGTGATGCCCATTATATCTTTTCCTATATCGAGTCATGACTCACTTTCCTTTCTTGAAAATTGGTGCTTGCCTTTGTAAGTTTGGACATCTTGATTAGTAGCCTTCTTTGATTCATCTTTCGCAAGGACAAATTTTGACCTTGTGAGCTTTCGTCATTGAACTTTATTCCTAAGGTTGTTTGCAGTTGTGACCTTCAGTATGATCACGTCTCCATACATGTTTCTTCAAAGGATGGAATATTCTTCTTGGAACTTTTGTACACCTTTTTTATTTCATAACTATGCATGCGGCAAGTTCTTTCTTGCAGAATTGAAATTCTTTTTAGCTCAGTTTCACTACTGATAAGTCATATTCTAAGTCTTGGTTACTGGTCATTATGATGTGCATAATTGATTATATCTGCAAAACAGTTGCTCAAAGTGTGCAGGTTGAGTGTTCTAGCCAGTAGGCAAAGCTTCAGATACTTCAGGTGAAAAGGGCGTCAGAACGATTACATACTGACCAGTATGCATGGAAAAATGGCTCGAGATGGAGAAGAAGGATAGCTGGGACTGATCAACCACAATTAAGGGCAAAGAAGTCATCTCGCCACGAGGTTTTACCCTAAAATCAAGGGTAAGCCTCCCTATAAAAGGAAGCCACTTGGAGAGAAAAAAGGGGGGCACTCATTCATCATCATCACTCTTAGGTAGAATTCTCTCGGTAGTTCAGTCCTTCAGCCCAATCCAGAGTCTTATTCCTCGCCGCAACCAATGATCACCTGAGTTCCAGAAGTTCCTGGAGTTCCAGACGTTCTCATCTCAGTCAGCAAGATCGTAGTTAGAAGTTCCATCGCCCGGAGTGGCAGAAACAATCTTTATTTCGCTTTCGTAGTTTAAATTGCTTGTTCTTTTATTTACACTGGATGCTTTGTTCCTTTTGAATTCCGTCGCTTAGAAGTACTTCGTTTGAAGATCTGAACATGTTTGATGCTATGAAGCTGTTTTCTATTCAGTTTACTTCGCCGATTTCTTTTCCCTACCTAGTTAGTGTAGATCTAGCGTTTTCGGTTATCACTAGTGTTGAATCGCAATTTTCAGTCTAGTAGTTAAATTCTCTGAGTTAGCGAGTTTATTTTCTGTTTGATTGCGTTGCAGATAGTTTCATGCAAGGTTCAGTTGATTGTTTCATATCATCGTTCATGTTGACCAGTAGGCAGAGTTTCGATTTCGGTGTTTGATTTTTGAGTTGGAATCTTTGATTGTGGATCTGAGTTCATGAGTTATTAATCTGTGTTTTAATGGTGCTGAATCTGGTTTGTTTTCTGAATTTAGTTTGTGTTCGTTGAAGAAGATGATGTCCATATCAAATGTTGGGGACCACTTGCTTTTTAAATGCTTTTTTGCTTTTCGTCCTTCACTTTTAATTATACCCTGCAGACCTGTCAGCCTAGTCACCACAACTACCACTACCTTCTGATATTCTGTTTAGCCCAAAATAGAAACCCAGTACTTTTCGAATATTTCCGTTTCATCATGTCCACGTACACCGTTGCATATCAAAATCTTTTCACACCCCTAGCCAGTAGGATACCACTTTCAATTTCTTGTCTAGGTAGAGACTCAACCTAAGCGTGGTAGCTAACCAAACCCTCCAGAATATCACCACAATCACTCTAACCGTCACCATCTCTGTGGGATTCGACCCCTACCTTCACTATACTACCCAGTAGAAGAGGGTTGAGGAATTATTGATACCAGGTTTTAGGCTTAGTAGGGGATTGTTTCATCCTGATCAGTAGGATACATCCTTGTTTGAACGACACCTACGTAAACCTGCTTTTTCAAATGGCGCCGTTGTCGGGGATGAATGGCGTTATTAACTGTTATTGTGACTGATACTTTGGCGTATATATTGTGGATAATTTTTTCTCTTTCTTTTTATTTCAGTTTATGAGAAGCAGTTCGGCTCCTGACCAGTGGAGGCCGACAATACTTCAGCGAGGGATTATACTCGTGACCACTCGTTTTAGCCTGTCAACAACTTTGTCTGACTTAGGTTCAAGTAGTGACGAGGAGCAATACACCATAGAAAGACCAATACCGGAAGAGGTACCAAGGATATAGGGAAACCCGAGAAGGATGGCCACTCAAGGAGAAGAAGATCCTGAGATCGGGACGCTGAACGCACATACCGAGGGAGAACCACCTCAAGCCATAGTTGTGACCCCAGGGCAAACTGCCTGTGATGTGAAGCCTCATGTGATCGCAATTCTGCCTACATACAGCGGGAAGAGTTACGAAGGGCCTTACGAGTTCCTTCATGAGTTTTGTAAGATTTGTAGGGCGCAGAGGAGGCCAGCAGGGGCGACCGAGGATGATTACAGATTGAAGGCTTTGCCGTTCGTTTTGAAAGGGGGGCAAACACCTGGTTCATGCGCCTGCCGCCCGACTCCATTGAGAGTTGGGCCGATTTCAAGTCAGTATTCATAGGCGAGTTTTTCCCGTCATCCAAGACAAGCGCGCTGAAGAGGGAAATAACTAGTGTGAAGCAAGGGTACGATGAACCCTTGAGCGATTATTGGGCGAAGTATATGGGCCTTTTAGATGCATGTCCCAATCATCGCATGGCGGACATTGAGATACATCATACCATCTATGAGGGGATAAACATAACAACCAAGGACCTGGCCAATTCGTCGTCGGGAGGAAACTTCACGCAGCTACGGGTCAGTGAAGCAAAGAGGGTCCTAAGGAAGCTACTGAATGCGAAGAAGGAGTATGACCATTCAAGGGATGGATACAACCGAGAAAGGGTTGCAAGTGCCTCGTCTATGACCAGGAGCAGAAGCTTGAACAGAAGATGGATTTGAAGATGGATGAGCTGAAGAAGTCACTCCTGGATGCAATCGAGAGGAATACACCGCCGACTTCCCCAGTTGGGAACTACAAGGGTTCAGAACAGGGAAACCAAGATCAGCCAAACGACTTGGTCAGTATGGAGCAAGTCAATGCTGTCGGGTACTACAATTCTAGTGGGCACTGGATCCAAGGGAGACAACGGGATGCACCATGGAGGGATCATCCAAATTTTCGATGGGGAGATGGGAACCAAAATCAAAACCAAGGTCAAGGTCAGAACCAATATAACCCCAACCCGAACCAAAACCCCAATCGTGGACCAGCAAACACGGACCACCAATTCAACTGGTCAGGAAGGAACCAACAATCCCAAAACCAACACCCACAAAACCAGAACCAAAACCCTGTTTATGTACCACCCCACCAGAGAAACTTTCAAAATTACCAAAATCAGCCGAATCAAGCACCCCAACACCATCAGAACCAAAATCAGTTCCAAAACCAAAATCAGAATCAATATCACCAAGACCAGTATAACCCTCCTGGCCAGTATAACCAATACCCACCTAATCAGAACCAGCAAAACTTCCAAAATTTCCAGCCCAACCAAGGTTCTCAGTATAACCAGCACCAAGGCCCAAATCAGTCAAAATACCCTAACAGGTCAAGGAGGTCCATGGAGGACATGATGGGAGAATTGCTCGCGTCGCAGCAAGGTATCAAGGGCGAGTTGCAATCCCACAACGAAGTAGTATAGGGGATGCAAAATGCCCAGAAGGAACATAAAGCGAACATGGATATGATGAATAGGCAGTTGGCCCAACTGGCCAGTTCGATGGGTGAAATAAGAGGAAATGCAGGGAAACTCCCATCTACAGTCCAAATACCCGAAAAGGCGAATGTGAGTAAGGTTACATTGAGGTCAGGAACTAATTATGATAGACCTCGACCGAAACAACCATGTGGAGGAGGTGAACCCGAAAACGTACTGGTCAGGAAGGAACCCCATCAAGAGGTAGAATCCAGAACGGAGGCTCAGACCCAGAATTTGCCCAAGGAAGATTCCAAGAAGGTTGCTGAGGGACCAGTAGAGGAGAAAAAGGGGGAGAAACCATTCCCTTTCCGCTTTGTTACAAAAAGAAAGAAGGAGAACCCACTGGACAGCTTGTCGATTTTTGGGAGATTGGATGTCACCATACCATTCCTCCAAGCCGTGAAGCTACCCCCACTTGGGAAATTCATTAAGGAATTCATAACCGGGAAAACCCAGGAGGATGGGAAGATCATGGTAGAAGGGATCGCGTCTGCAATTGTGCAGGAGAAGCTACCGCCCAAGAGGGCCGATCCAGGCATGTTCACTTTGCCTATAACTATAGGAGATGTGAAAGTCAAGCATGCAATGTGTGATCTTGGAGCTTCTATTAATGTCATTCCTTTGTCAATCTATAACCGATTGAAGGGAGTTAGATTGTCGAGTACTAGGGTGTTGATCCAACTGGCTAATAGGTCATGCATAAGTCCTGAGGGTGTTTTCGAGAATGTGTTGGTTAGAGTGCATGATTTTACCTACCCTGCTGACTTTTATGTGATCAAAATGAGTGAGTCCGAGGCTAGGGAATCTAGTGGCATATTGTTAGGAAGGCCATTTTTTAGGACGGCCAAGACAATAGTAGACATGGCTGAGGGAACAATTTGTATTGATTTTCATGGGGAGAAGTTTACTTTTGATATCAATGAGGCCATGAAAAAGCCCATTGATTCTGCAAATGTATGCTATGTTGATGTGATTGACCCTTAGTCCAATATTTTCTTGAGACCGAACTATTGCATGAAAAACTCCAAGCTTTAGATGTGTATGAGCAAGCTGACGTAGAAGCCGCTGCATGGTGTGATCTGATCAGTAGCCAAGGGTTGACCGATGAAGAGATAGAGGGAGCAATTAAGGACTTCTGCCAGAAATCGGAATTTATTGGAGCCGCAGGGGCCAAGCTACCAGTCAGTATAGAGAAATCTTCAGAGGGAGAACTAGAGCAAGAAAGAGAGGCTGAGGAAAACCCTCTACCCGAAGACACACTTCCACCCCAAGTTGAGCTGAAGAAATTGCCATCGAATTTGAAGTATGCCTTCCTCGGAAAGCAGAACTCATATCCGGTGATCATCAGCAGCAACCTTACAAAGGAACAGGAGGCAAGGCTACTGACTGTGTTGAGTAAGAACAAGAAGGCAATTGGATGGAGCCTTACAGATATAGTGGGAATAAGCCCCGACGTCTGCATGCACCACATTAGGCTAGAAGAGGGAGCAAAGGCACATCGAGATGCCCAAAGAAAGGTAAACCCCAACATGCGAAAAGAAATATTGAAGGAGATCTTGAAATTGTTGTCTCTAGGGATTATCTATTCAGTGCCGGACAGCGAGTGGGTCAGCCCTATCCACATGGTCCCAAAGAAGTCGGGAATCCAAGTCGTTCAAAATGAGAGGAATGAGCTGATCCCAATGAGGCCAGTCACGGGTTGGCGAATGTGCATTGATTACCGTAAGCTGAACAATGCGACCAGGAAGGACCATTTCCCGCTGCCTTTCATCGACCAAATGCTGGAGAGATTGGCTGGGAAGAAGTACTTTTGCTTTCTAGATGGGTACAACGGATACTTCCAAATTTACGTGGATCTTGAAGACCAGGATAAGACCACTTTCACTTGCCCATTCGGAACCTATGCATACAGGCGCATGCCTTTCCGCCTATGTAACGCTCCAGGTACGTTTCAACGATGTATGATGAGCATATTCTCCGATTTGATTGAGGACTGCTTAGAGATATTCACGGATGAATTCACGGTCTACGGAGACTCTTTCGACCCTTGTCTTCATCATTTGGACATAGTTCTAGAAAGGTGTCAAACAGAAAGTCTGGTTTTGAATTTTGAGAAGTGTCATTTTATGGTCACTGAGGAGATTGTTCTAGGACACGTGGTTTTAGAGAGAGGAATCCAGGTGGATCGAGCCAAGGTGGATGTTATATCCAAATTACCGTTCCTTACTGATCAGAAGGGGATAAGGGGTTTTCTAGGGCACGCCGGGTTTTATCGAAGATTTATCAAGGATTTCTCCAAGATCGCCCAACCCCTTACCCGACTTCTTCAGAATGAAGTGGAGTTCGTCTTTGATGAACAATGCAAGGCCGCTTTCAATCTTCTCAAGGAAAAGCTGATATCTGCACCTATCATACGGGCTTAAAGAACAAGTTGACCTTGAAGAATAAGTACCCTCTGCCAAGAATTGATGACTTATTTGACCAACTTCGAGGAGCTGGAGTATTTTCAAAAATAGACTTGAGGTCGGGATATCATCAACTAAAGGTCCGACGAGAGGATGTGCCTAAGATTGCTTTTCGCACTCGTTATGGTCATTACGAGTTTGTCGTGATGCCATTTGGACTGACTAACGCCCCGGCAGTTTTCATGGACTTGATGAACTGAGTTTTCCACGAGTATCTTGACAAATTTGTGCTAGTCTTCATTGATGATGTGTTGGTATACTCAAAGAACGAGGGGGAGCATGGACGACACGTACGAACCGTGTTGGAAACATTGCGGAAGGAAAAGCTTTATGCCAAGTTTAGTAAGTGTGAGTTTTGGCTGACTAGAGTGAACTTTCTTGGTTATATAGTGACGGCTGATGGAATTCAAGTGGACCCAACGAAGGTTGAGGCTGTGCAAAATTGGAAATCGCCGAAAATGCCGAGTGAAATTCGCAGTTTCTTGGGATTGGCGGGATACTACCGACGCTTCATCAAGGGATTCTCTAAAATTGCGAGACCGATGACGCAACTGTTGAAGAAGGGAGTCAAAGTGGATTGGACGCCTGAATGGGAGGCGAGTTTCCAACTGTTGAAAGAGAAATTGACTACAGCACCTGTTCTAGCGGTGCCGGAAACCGATAAGGACTTCGCCGTCCATACTGACGCATCGAAAGTAGGACTTGGATGCGTGTTGTTGCAAGATGGGAAGGTGATAGCATATGCTTCCCGACAATTGAGGCCGAATGAGCTGAACTTCCCGACTCATGACTTGGAGCTAGATGCAGTGGTGCACGCACTAAAGATTTGGAGACATCATCTCTATGGAGTCAGATGTGAGATTTATACGGATCACAAGAGTCTCAATTACTTCTTCGAACAGAAGGAGCTGAACCTACGACAACGACGTTGGCTGGAGATCGTGAAGGATTATGACTGCGGTATTCACTATCATCCGGGCTGTAACGCCCCACTTTTTGAACCCTAATTTTCGAACCCTAAAACGATCTCTTTTATTTCATTTAATGCCACAAATTAAATGACGAGTGGATTTGTTATGTGACTTCTTTGATAACCAAATTTTGGTTCGGAATTATAATTGTGGGTTGACCGAGTCAACTCCGTTGAATATGTGACGTGGATGTTTTAAATAATTGATGTGGGGCGAAATTAAATGTTTTCGAATAATTGATAATTTGTTATGAGAGCTAGAAATTTGTGGAGTGAATCGCAATGCGGATTTAAATAATTCCTTTCCGTGAGGAATATTTATTGGACTCAATTTCGTGTTGGATCCGATAAATTGAATAAATATTACTAAAGCCCAGTCTGGTAGAAAATAAATTATGGGCTATACTATTTAAATAAAATTTTAACAGGGTCTTGAGCCCAAACTAATACTCATTCAAATAATATCCCTGGCCCAATCTCATTTCCTTTTGAGCCCAGTACTCTGAAATCTTTCTTCCGACATCAGAACTCTTCTCCTCACGTTGAATCCTCAATTCTGCAAGGAAACATCTGTTTAAATTGTAAAATTCAGTCAAAGCAATTAATCCCAAATTGATTGAGCAATCAAATACCAAAATTTGCTCCCCTCCCACGTCGCAGCAATTACGTCTCCATCTCTTCACCCATTCTGGCATATCTTCCTAATTTTAGATGGCAATCAAGGTGAAATCAATCACCAAAATTTGCTCTCAGTACACGGATATATAAATCCTCCTACCCTAATCACTATCCCTCACACAAATTCGCAGCCACTCACCTCTTCACAAAAACGGCGGAGGGAGCAGTAGAAAGGGGGAAGCCAGAAACTGCAAGCTTTTGTTTCAAGCCAAGTTGTTCTTTTGAAGGTATAATCTTCTTCCCCAATTCAATTCATCAATCCATGAACTGCATAGCATGTTTCTCACTCAATCAAATCGGATTATCAAAACAATAACCACAATCGAAATCAAACTAAGAACTTATCTGCGGGGTTAATCGGGACTGCTTCGGGGGAAAAAAAAAAAACGGACCTGCCGATCTGGACGGTGCGAACACCACAGCGGCGGTGACCGGCCGATTTGGTGCAGACGACGGAGCTTTTAGAAATACCGTAGAGAGGAAGGAAGTATGATTCTTTTATTTTGGAAATGAAGAATGGGAGTGTACGTGTACTGGAATGCCTTTATAAAACAAATCCTTAATATTTTTAAATGGAAGTGATATTGTAAGTGTACTCCTTTTTATTATTTTCAAATATTGCTGTGTATCCTTATTAAGGAAATACATGTACGCCTTTTGTTTCTTTCAAATTTTTTTAAATATGCTCGTAGGTGTGCGGTGTATAGGAAGAGAGTGCACTGTTAAGGAAATGGGAGTATATAATATTTACTACTATTGTTTCCTCTTTGTGTTTGTTAAAAAAAAAATGTGAGGGAGTACATGTGTGTTTTGCCGTGGGAGTTTCTCTTTTTCTTCTTTGTTTATTTCACACAAAAATAATATTAAATGATGATGATATTGAAAATTTGAAGTATGTGTTGTACGTGTAAATTTAATGAGAGAGAACTATTTATTTTCTCTCTTTCGGGTTAGTGCCATGATTTGAGACTGAGAGTACGTGTCATACATATTCTTAGTGGGTTGTCGTGTTTACTCTTTGGGCCATTTCTTTTAAGGCAGTAGTTGACTCCTTTTAAATCTCTTGGGCTTGATATATACTGACTCTTTTATTAGACTACACGGTGTTTTAATCTTTGGGCAGTGTTAATAAAATTTGTTGGGACGCGAGCGGGCGAAATTAATTGAAAAGATCAAGATTTAATTGGAAAGAATTCATAATCATATCGGTAGAATAATTTAAGCCTTAGGATGCATGCATCTTAGCTTTTGCTTGACTTCTCATGTTGATACACGTGCTATTTCCAATATTTAAAGGTGATATCTTGCGCGAAACTTGTTTCCAAGGGAAAGGATATAGTTGAGACTTAAGCGCTTTGAGGTGGGCTTTCTTTTAAATAAGGACGATGTCCTAAATGTTTTTATCGATGAAAATGAAATCGTGTTTATCATGCCTTGTTTGATTTTTAACGTGCCTATCTGATATGGCTTGAAGCCATTATTATATAAATCGAATTCGGGTCCTCGTAGGGCCGCAAACCCTACTTGGATTAGTGTACACCTATGGTAGATCGTGTGCTAGCGTACGGGCTGGCCGGTCTAGTGACCTGGTTTGCGGCCGCATTCCTTGTCATGTATTGGCAGATATGGCTAACGTCTATGGGAAAATGACTGCAGTCGACTTTTACAATGAGAAATGATTTTAGTGCCTCGGGCCTTTCTAAAAGCTAAAACCCGATGGTTACTCTCGTATGGCATGATAAATAAAACTCTTTATTGAAAATGTTTTCGGCATGAGCCCATTGAGTATTATTTTTAGTACTCAGCCCTGCATGTGTTTTCCTTATGTGCAGGTTGAGCGGCGACGAGCGGTTGGCGGTGTTGAGCAAATTAAATGAAGAATTAAACATTGATATATTTTGACTACGAGTGTCGTTGTGTCTTCATACATGACGTCACTTTTCTCTTGGATGCTTCCGCTGAAACCCGTTTTACTTATTGTTGAATTCTCGAAACTATTTTGATTTCATTTATAATCTAAAGACATGATATGTTTTGGAATACGTTGAACCCTCGTTATTTTGAAATAAATGGTGCTAATTGTTTCCTCTATTTAGTCTATCTGTTAAAGCGTCGCTCTGCCTTTTCTTTTGATTATTTGTCGTTAAATACCTTGGTCAAACCCCTTTTATAAAACCCTAGTCTTTTTTTCTTTGATTGTATTTAAGTCCGTTTAAGTCGCGATTGCCGCATTTATTATACCCTAGAAGGGCGGTCGTGACAGTTTGGTATCAGAGCCTCAGTTCTTTCCGCTCTGGACCCAAGAGTCTTGTTTGAGTCAAAATCTATTCATGTGTAAATTGGCTAAATGATAAACATCGAAGGCTCAACACCACAACTCGTCCCCGCCCAACCATGAAGAAAGAGGTAAAAATATTTTTGTGAGTTTTTGAATTGAATTACAGATGTTGTAAATTTCGATGGGAATGTTACTCTTGTGAAAATGAAGGTATTTATATGGAAATCGAAGTTAATATGACATTTTGGAATCTTGGCTTGATATGAACTTGTTAATTGCGTTTATGCCAAAAATAATGAATGTGGTTATGAAAATGAATTCGTATTTTTTCGAATATGTGCTAAACCTATATGAGTTGGGTGAAATTTTACGATGGTGATTATTCGATTGCATTACGAAACAACGTCGATGAGAGTAAACTTGAGCATGCTACTATACCTAGTTGTAATTTTTTGCGATGAATATAAAACTTTACGATAATAATGAACGTGGAGGTGCGAAACGCCTAACGCAAGGCAAGCGACGTGTGGGAACACATCATGATTTAACGAAATGCGAAAACGCACAAACCTTTTTGCCTCGGAAATGAAATTCCATTCATTCTTGATATGATACTACCCTCACACCTCCACCGTTGGAGATTTATATATACGCACCCATCACATTCTCAGCATCATTTGAAACCTCATACACTGTTATTTCTTTCGATCCTTGTGCTGATGCTGAGTTTTTCTTTTTTTTTAGATGGCCCAACGGTATTATGCTCCGATGCGTAATCGCTACTCCAGCGAAAGGGACCACCCGGTTGAGCGCTACCGAGATTACGAGTGGGACGGGAAGCTCTTCCTCATGTCCTACGTCACCGAGTTTTACAGTAAATGGATGAACGCCTATGCATATGGGGGAGCTACCCATCACGAGGGGATCCAAAAGCTCATCCACACTTTACCGTCTCCTTGGGATGAGTGGACCGCTCAGGCATCTCGGTTTTTCATATGGTATAGCCCGCCCGATTACACCGCGCGAGGAGATTTGGTTGGCCTTATAAAGGTGCTGCTTCCGGCCATGACAGCGGCATTTGATGGACCGCCACGTGATCCACCTCCACATATCTATCCGCCGGGTACAGCCCGCATGCGGAAGTATCGATGCGACAAGGAGCCACACGTCTCCCGTGTTCCTAAGAGAAGGAGACTCGGGATGCGTGTCGCAGCCCCTCTAAGAATCGACAGAGAGGTCAATGGGAGGTTTGGGATGACCCCTCCACCCGCGGGTGTCGAGGAGGAAAGTGAGGAAGAGGATCCCGAGGAAGAGGATCCCGAAGAGGAGGAGGACCCAATTAGAGAGAGCGTTGGAGAGACCGAGGAGAAGGAGGATGAGGATGGAAATGATTAAACATAATAATTCTAGAATATTTTATTACGATTTCCTATGTTTTGATACTCTATTGTTTTGCTTGGCCTTGACATTTCTCTTTCCCGTTGTTTTACCTTCTGTTTTCGTTATGATGGAACTAAGACCTCTTCGAAGCAACATTTTGATATTTCTATGGAAAATTCTTGTCTTTTGCTATCCTATTGTGTAAATATTTGGTACCATCCTTTATTATCTTTTGTGCGATTATCTTTTGCTAGCCTATGACGCAATTACCTCTTGCTATACTATATATTAATTGTCATTTTCTATCATATTGCACAATTACCTTTGATGTACTATTGCGCAACTATCTTTTGCTACTCGATTGTACAATTGCTTTTTGCCATAATTTGAAATTATCCTTGATATTCCATTATGCAATTGTATTTTGTTATACTATTGTGCAAATATCCTTTACTACCTTATTGTGCAATTATCTTTTGACTACTCCATTGTACAATTGTCTTTTGCCGTCTTATTATGCAATTGTATTATTATGTTGTGCAACTGCCTTTTTCTATCCCATTTGTGCCCTTATGTTTTGCTATTCCATTGTACAATTGTCTTTTGTTACACTATTAGACAATTACCTTTTAGTACCCTGTTGAGCAATCGCATTTTGCTACAATCACCTTCTGCTATGCTATTTTGCAATTGCTCTCTTGTTATCATTCTGTGCAATTGTATTTGATACCTTTGCAAAAGCTCTTTATGATGCAATTGTCCCTTGATCCCCACTTTTCAACTATGCCACATGACTATTCTTGGATTTTGAATAAATGCGATAATAACTCGTGTGATAATGAATCAGAATGCCGCCAAGACGCAACATAAGACGTAACAACCGTGAACCTACCCCTCAGACGATGGAAGAGAGTGTGACTCAACCCATCCCTCCGCCACCACCTCCTCCACCTCCGGTTGACCGTGAAACTGTGAAGCTTTTTCTAGAGCAAAAACCCCCCGTCTTTGATGGAATGGGAGAACCGGCCCAGGCTGAATCATGGATACGCGCATTGGAGCGCATTTTCGCAATCCTAGGGTGCAATGATAGGGAACGGTTGAGTTGTGTGACCTACCAACTAACCGAGTCTGCTGACTTCTGGTGGGATACCAGGATGAAGACAATGCCCCGAGATCAAGCAGCGGGGATGACTTGGGAAGGCTTCAAGACAGAAATATATAATAAGTACGTGCCCAAGAGCTATCGGAAGGCAAAGGCATCTGAATTCTACAATTTGACCCAAGGGCGCATGTTTGTGACCGAATATGACCGTGCACTCAACAACATGACCCGGTACGCACCTGACCAAGTTGATACTGACGAGAAGCTGGCTGAAAAGTTCCGTGAGGGACTAAGGCATGAGATAAGGATGTCGTTGGCTAGTCGTGGGAAACTCCCCTACGCGGAAGCGTTAGCCCTTGCGCTAGATATTGAGGCAGCTATGCCCAAGGAGAGGATGAAGGAAAACACTACTTTGGCACTACCTCCACAACACCACTCTCGAGAGAAGAGGAAGTGGGAGGGGAATGGGACCCCGTATGACAACAAGAGGTACCAGCCCACCCAGAACCGACCACAGTATAGTGGAGGGCAAAACTTATCTAACCAGAGAGGCGACTTCCGACCAAAGCCACCCCAATGCAATGTGTGCTCCAAGTACCATTTTGGAGAGTGTAGAATTCAGAACACCACCAAGTGCTTTAACTGTGGGGGAAACGGCCACTTCTCTAGAGAGTGTCCGAGCAAGAATGTGGGAATGGGGTCGAGACAGAACACGCAAGGATCCCGCCAGCAGCCAAGGGCACTGCAAATTGAATCAAGGGGAAATCGCGATCAACCTCCGCGACAACAGCAACCTTACCGCCCAAGACTCCCTTCTCAGGCTAGAGCATATGCCTTGAGTCAGAAACAACCCAAGACTGAACATGGGAGTCACGAGAAGGGAAACCTGGCAGGTATGGGCAAAATCCTCGACACACCCATTGTTGTATTGTTTGATACGGGCGCATCACATTCATTCATATCTGAATTATGTGTGGACACCTTAAATTTACCTGCTTACAAATCTGAACATAAGATGATGGTGTCCTCACCAGTGGGAGGGGTAATAGAGGTTTCTCGAACATGCTCGAACGTAGAAATTTTTATGGGAGAACTTAAGCTAGTCGCTCACAACCTACAAGTCATGGCAATGGGGGATATTGATATAATTTTGGGAATGGATTGGCTAGCTGCGAATTTTGCTACTATTCGTTGCAAGGAGAGACAAATATCTCTACAAGCCCCGGGGGAGGAACCCACCATATACCATGGAATCTCGATGAATCGGCGAACCTCTATCATCTCCGCTCTTCAAGCTAGTACGATGGTGAGAAAAGGGCGTCCTGCTTATCTTGTCTATCTACAAGGAGAGGAGAAAGGAGAAAGGAAAGTGGAAGATGTTGCCGTTGTACGAGAATTTCCAGACGTCTTCCCCGAAGCTTTGCCTGGACCACCGCCAGATCGACAATTGGAGTTCACAATCGACCTAGAGCCAGGGTCGGCACCCGTGTCCAAGGCACCATACCGAATGGCGCCTAAAGAGTTAGAGGAACTCAAGATACAACTTCAAGAGCTTATGGACCTGGGTTTCATTAGGCCCAGTGTCTCACCGTGGGGCGCTCCTGTGCTTTTTGTCAAGAAGAAGGATGGGTCGATGAGGATGTGTATCGACTATAGAGAGTTGAACAAAATGACCCTCAAAAACAAGTACCCACTTCCGAGGATAGATGACCTATTTGATCAACTCCGAGGAGCCGGTGTGTTCTCAAAGATGGACTTAAGGTCCGGATACCATCAGTTGAGAGTCCGAAGGGAAGACATACCAAAGACCGCTTTTCGCACAAGATATGGTCACTACGAGTTCGTTGTAATGCCGTTCGGATTGACAAATGCACCCGCAGTATTCATGGACTTGATGAACCGAGTATTCCACCCATACTTGGATAAATTCGTCTTGGTCTTCATAGATGACGTACTTGTCTACTCGAAGAATGAGAAAGAGCACGAGGAGCATCTGCGAATCACCTTGGAGACGTTGAGAACCGAGAAGCTATACGCCAAATTCAGCAAGTGTGAGTTTTGGCTGAAAGAAGTCAACTTTCTTGGTCACATCGTGTCGGCAGAAGGAATCCGAGTGGATCCCGCCAAGGTTGAGGCGGTACAACAATGGAAGGCACCTTCGACACCAAACGAGATTCGAAGTTTCCTGGGTTTGGCAGGATATTACCGAAGGTTCATAGAGGGATTCTCCAAGATAGCGAGACCAATGACCCAACAACTCAAGAAGGGGGTAAAAGTCAATTGGACCCCGGAGTATGAGGCAAGTTTTCAACTTTTGAAGCAGAAACTGACCACTGCACCAATCTTAGCTGTGCCAGAGCCTGGAATGAGCTACGTGGTCTACACTGACGCTTCGAAAGTGGGACTTGGATGTGTTTTGATGCAAAATAACAAAGTGATTGCCTACGCATCACGACAATTGAGGCCACACGAGTTGAACTATCCAACCCACGACTTGGAGCTAGCAGCGGTTATACACGCCCTAAAGATTTGGAGGCATCATCTCTACGGGGTACGATGTGAAATTTTTACGGACCACAAAAGCCTGAAATACTTTTTCGAGCAAAAGGATTTAAACATGCGACAACGAAGATAGCTCGAATTGGTGAAAGACTATGATTGCGGCATCAATTACCACCCCGGCAAGGCAAATGTAGTGGCAGATGCCTTGAGCCGGAAGGGCCATCCCCAACTGGCCACTTTTCTCACCAAAGAAGAAAGCTTGATACACGAGTTTAGTAAGATGCGTTTGGAAGTGGTGAGAGCACCTGAAACCGTGGAAGCACAGATCGCCACTTTGGTTGTTGAACCTGATCTAAGGACGAGAATTATCAAAGCACAACGGATGGATGCGAAACTAGAGGAAATTCGTGTAGAAGTGCGAACCGGCGAATCTGGAAACTTTAGTGAAGAAGGTGACAATGCTCTCACCTTCGAGGGGAGACTTTGCATACCGAGTGATGAGGAAATCAAAAACGAAGTTATGAGTGAAGCACATGAGACTCCTTACACCGCTCACCCGGGGAGTACGAAGATGTATCAAGACTTGAAGAAGTCCTTTTGGTGGAATGGTATGAAGAGGGATATAGCGACATTTGTGGAGCGCTGCTTAGCCTGCCAACAGGTGAAGGCTCTACATCAACGACCGTACGGAAAGTTGCAACCACTAGAAATTCCCGAGTGGAAATGGGAGCACATCGCCATGGATTTTGTGACAGCATTGCCAAAGACGCAAAAAGGGAATTCTATTATATGGGTAATTATAGACCGACTTACCAAGAGTGCACACTTCATACCGATTCCCATAACCTATGGAGCAAATAAGCTAGCTCAAATTTATATAAGGGAAATAGTGCGACTGCATGGAGTCCCAATGACGATCACGTCTGATCGTGACCCGAAGTTCACTTCAAGATTTTGGATCAGCCTACAACGTGAGCTAGGAACTCGATTGAATTTTAGCACAGCGTTTCACCCGCAGACAGACGGGCAGTCCGAAAGAACGATCCAAACCCTCGAGGATATGTTGAGAGCTGTGGTGCTAGACCGAGGAGGAAGTTGGGAGTCTGCACTACCACTGATTGAGTTCGCCTACAACAACAGTTTCCAGGCAACCATAAACATGGCGCCGTATGAAGCCTTGTATGGGAGAAAATGTAGATCCCCGCTCTACTGGGACGAAGTTGGCGAGAGAAGAATACTTGGACCCGATGCAGTTGAAGAGATGGTTGGAATTGTCCGACAAATTCATGAAAGGATAAAAGAAGCTCAAGACAGACAGAAGTCATACGCGGATGCACGGCGAACCGACTTACAATTTCAAGCTGGCGACAAAGTTTTCCTCAAGGTATCCCCGTCGAAAGGAATAACGTGTTTTGGTGTCAAGGGAAAATTAAAACCGCGATTTATTGGGCCTTATGAAATCCTTGAAAGAGTGGGTCCTGTTGCATACCGTTTGACTTCTCATGTTGATATACGTGCTATTTCCAATATTTAAAGGTGATATCTTGCGCGAAACTTGTTTCCAAGGGAAAGGATATAGTTGAGACTTAAGCACTTTGAGGTGGGCTTTCTTTTAAATAAGGACGATGTCCTAAATGTTTTTATCGATGAAAATGAAATCGTGTTTATCATGCCTTGTTTGATTTTTAACGTGCCTATCTGATATGGCTTGAAGCCATTATTATATAAATCGAATTCGGGTCCTCGTAGGGCCGCAAACCCTACTTGGATTAGTGTACACCTATGGTAGATCGTGTGCTAGCGTACGGGCTGGCCGGTCTAGTGACCTGGTTTGCGGCCGCATTCCTTGTCATGTATTGGCAGATATGGCTAACGTCTATGGGAAAATGACTGCAGTCGACTTTTACAATGAGAAATGATTTTAGTGCCTCGGGCCTTTCTAAAAGCTAAAACCCGATGGTTACTCTCGTATGGCATGATAAATAAAACTCTTTATTGAAAATGTTTTCGGTATGAGCCCATTGAGTATTATTTTTAGTACTCAGCCCTGCATGTGTTTTCCTTATGTGCAGGTTGAGCGGCGACGAGCGGTTGGCGGTGTTGAGCAAATTAAATGAAGAATTAAACATTGATATATTTTGACTACGAGTGTCGTTGTGTCTTCATAGATGACGTCACTTTTCTCTTGGATGCTTCCGCTGAAACCCGTTTTACTTATTGTTGAATTCTCGAAACTATTTTGATTTCGTTTATAATCTAAAGACATGATATGTTTTGGAATACGTTGAACCCTCGTTATTTTGAAATAAATGGTGCTAATTGTTTCCTCTATTTAGTCTATCTGTCAAAGCGTCGCTCTGCCTTTTCTTTTGATTATTTGTCGTTAAATACCTTGGTCAAACCCCTTTTATAAAACCCTAGTCTTTTTTTCTTTGATTGTATTTAAGTCCGTTTAAGTCGCGATTGCCGCATTTATTATACCCTAGAAGGGCGGTCGTGACACGGGCAAGGCGAACGTAGTGGCTGATGCTTTGAGTAGGAAAAACCAACCTCAACTGGCTTCTTTTCTAACTCAAGAGGAAGCGTTGATTCGTAAGTTCGATAGGATGCAATTGGAAATAGTGAAAGCGCCCGAGACAGTAGGAGGAAGAATAGCGACGCTAGTAATTGAGCCAGACTTAAGAACCAAAATCATAGAAGCTCAACGACGTGATGAAAAGTTAGAAGAGATACATGCGATGGTGAGGACCGAGAAACATGACCATTTTCGTGAGGAGGCGGACAATGCTTTGACATTCGATGGACGATTGTGTGGGCCGAACGATGAGGCGCTGAAAGATGAGATTTTGAGTGAAGCACACGACACGTCTTACACTGCTCACCCTGGAAGCACGAAGATGTTTGGAGACTTGAAGCAACATTTTTGGTGGAACGGAATGAAAGAGGATGTAGCATCATTTGTGGAACGATGTCTAGCATGTCAACAAGTGAAGGCCTTACACCAACGACCATATGGGAAATTGCAACCGCTCGAAATTCCCGAATGGAAGTGGGAGCATTTAGCCATGGACTTCGTGATGGGATTACCGAAGTCACAAAAGGGGAATACTGCGATTTGGGTGATCATCGATCGACTCACTAAAAGCGCGCACTTCTTACCAATTAGAATCACCTATGGATCGGACAAGTTAGCCAGACTCTACGTGAGTGAGATTGTACGTTTGCATAGAGTGCCAAAGATCATTGTATCTGATCGCGATACACGGTTTACGTCAAAATTTTGGGTGAGTTTGCAACATGAGCTAGGCACGAAGTTGAACTTTAGCACTGCTTTTCACCCGCAATCTGACGGACAGTCGGAGAGGACGATTCAAACACTTGAAGATATGCTGCGAGCCGTTGTCCTAGACCGAGGGGAAAGTTGGGAACCTGTTCTGCCATTGATTGAATTCACCTACAACAATAGCTATCAAGCAACGATCAACATGGCGTCGTATGAAGCCCTGTATGGTAGGAAGTGTCGATCCCCACTCTACTGGGATGAGGTTGGTGAAAGAAGGATGTTAGGAACCGACACTATCAAGGAGATGACCGAAATTGTGCATCAAATCCGTGCAAGGATCAAAGAAGCTCATGATAGGCAGAAGTCGTATGCCGACGTGCGCCGAACGGAAATCAAATTCGATGTTGGTGACAAAGTCTTCTTGAAAGTATCACGACGAGAGGAGTTGTGAGGTTTGGAGTGAAGGGCAAATTGAAACCGCGTTTTGTAGGGCCGTACGAGATTATTGATGAAGTAGGTCCTGTAGCGTATCGCCTGGCGTTACCTCCTAGTTTTGGGAATGTGCACAACGTGTTCCATGTGTCGCAGTTGCGCAAGTACGTGTTTGATCCCAAGCATGTGATTCATCAAGAAGAAGTGGTCCTGACCCCGACATGAGCTACGAGGAGAGACCCGAAGCAATCCTAGATTGAAAGGTGCAAGAGTTACGAAACAAATCAATAGCATCCGTGAAAGTGTTGTGGAAACACCATGGTCCCGAGGAAGCCACGTGGGAGTTAGAAGATAGGATGAAAGAAAAGTACCCCGAATTGTTTATGTGAGACGACCAAATTTTGGGACGAAATTTCTGTTAAGAGGGGAAGGATGTAGCACCCCGAAAATTTGTGACTTATTTTATTTTATTAATGGGGATGTTGATAGGGAAAATTCATTTGTGGAATTTGATTTCTATGTGATGGAGTTAATTATGTGAAATTAGTTGTTGTGAGTTATGTGGAATAATGCGATTTATTTTCCAATGTGTGAGATAAATTAAATAAGATCATGCATATTTGTTCTAGCCATTTTATTGGAATTTTCGGTCCTCCTATTTATTGGAAATAATATTTTCTCTCCCGGATTTAATTAATTGTTTTGGGATAATTATCCAAATTAAATCTAAACCAAAATATCCCTAAATTATTCTACATGATTTTCGACCTTTGCCCCATTCCTTGGAATTTTTGAAATTATCCTATTATTTAGGAGAATGAATTATTTTGTAGATTTAATTAGTACTTTGTTTATTTCCTTCCTTGATTTAAAAACCAATTAAATCTCTCCATATCCTATTTTAATTAGGATTTGACTCTTTCCTTCTTTAAGACCTCATAATTTTCGCCCCTTATACCTATGAATTTCCTTGTGGGATTAATTTATTTGTTACCTTCTATGTGGGAGTATTTTCCTACAAGAAATTACCAAATTTAAATCCTATTCCTATTTAATTTGAGGATTTAAATATTTTTCTTAATTACTCCCCATAGTACACGTCTCCCCCCTTCTTTCCTACTTGGAGATTTTTAAATTTTCTTGTTACCTTATTTATGGGATATTCAATATCTTTTTACCTATTTTGTGAGTATATTTCTCTCCAAATAAATACCAAATCAATTTCTATGCTAATTAAATAGCATAATTTTTGAAAATCCCTCCCCCACACTACACGCCTATTTTTATTAATTGTAGAACTTATTCATTGATCTCTATTTTATTCTTCTACAATTTTAATTGTTTTATTTAAGTGTGGGATTAATCCTAGAATATAAAAAGGAAAACCCTAACCCTAGCCCCCATTTCACACGCCTCCCTCCCTCTCACTCTCCCTCTCCTCCCACACGCCTTTTCTCCCTCTCACACAATCCTTCACAAATTCTTCGTTCTTGCTTCGTTTTGGAGTTGGAAACTCAAGATCCATCGAAGAATCAACCAATTGTCATTCCTACCGATTGTTCTCAAGAAAAAGGTATAATTTTTTATCCACATTTCCCCTTCTTACCATTGAATCCCCAATTTTTGAGTGGAGAATCGTAAATCTAAGAATTAATTGGTTGGGAAGGAAGGTTGCACAAGAATGTTATGGATGTACGTGTATGTACGTGTGTGTAAGTGTGTGGATGAATCAATTGTGAATGTTATGTGTGATTAGGAAAGCATGGTTGTAATTTCATTTTTGAAGTATGAATATGTGTTGGAATCATGAATATGTATGTGTGAATGTATGATAGACAAATTAGGGTTGGTGAATGTTGAGCATAAAACTGTTGTGTACGGACAGTAGGTTCCGACGAGTTTTTGACTAAACAAACGATCTCTTTTTGACACGAATTTTTAACTGGATGAATTTTTGGATGTCTTATGTGTTGTGTCAAAATTTCAGCTTCAATTGATAACGGAGGAATATTTAACGAATTTTTCAATTAAACTGCGCAGTCCTGCCAGAGTTTGTGTTCCGTCCGGTGAGTTTCGTTTTTGTTTTGGCTGATCAAAAGATATGATTTAGGTGTGAAATTTTAACTGGAAGAACCTTTATGTGTCTATTGTGTGGTGACCGAATCATAGCTTCAAATGTTATCGGATGGAATTTTAATGATTTTTACAAAAAGACTGCGTTGTTCTGTCAGATTCTATTTTGTTGAAATAATCTTTGTTGACAAGTTTTGAATGAAGAACATGATACATGTGTGAGTAAGAACTTATCCTATCATGTGATTATGTTATGTGTTGCACATTGATGTATGCTAAAGGGAACGTTTCGGTTATGATGGTGAACGATTAGGATGGGCAATGGGAGAAAACAATGAAAGGAACGGTAGGGCATGCATGATTAATATGTTGGTAGAAAACTGATTGTATTATGTGTTATGATGTTGACAAGGGTTGTTGTGCGTACGTGGGAACAAAGAGCAAGGGTTGCATTTAAGTTGTGAACTATGTGGTATAAGCAAGCGAGGTGGGCTTTCTTTTACTAAACTCTTTTACGCTTTCAAAAGTATGATTATGGTGCAATAAGAGTGGTTTAAATTGTTATGTCATGCCATGTTTGTTTTGATGAAGAGATTGTGCCTGATGCCTAGTTTGTGAGTGCACTCCATTAGGCTATAGGGCTATGTTAAACGAATTCGGGTCTGAGTAGGGCCGCAAATCCTATCTGGCTAGTGTACACAGGTGGGATCGTGAGCCGTCCTTGGTAGTCGGCCGGTCTCATGGGCGAATAGTGTGGCCACACTTTCGTCGCACTATGGTAAGAGGTTGTGATTGATTGGTTGTTGAGAAAAGGAGGAGATTATTTTGACTGGCCAGTCTATGAAATTGTTTTGTGATACTCGATAATATTTCTTTTCTAAATGTAAAACTCGAGTTCACTATGGTATGGATGACATAACTTTTATCAACTATTTTCGGCGTGTACCCACTGAGTATATTAAGTACTCAGACCTGCATATGTTTTCCCTATGTGCAGGTTGAGTGGTGATGTTGCGGCGGATGTTGAGTCGAGCCTTAATAAATTCCGGATGCGTCGTGTCGTCATACATAGGCGTCATCCTATGACTCTCTTTAGATAACTTAATTCCTCTGCCTTGTTTGAAATTGTTTTTCCAAAAGTCTTCCGTTTTACTCCATACTGTTTTATGACATTAAATACCGTGAGACATTAATCCGCTGCTTAACTATTTAAATGATTAAAATATTTCTTTTGAAGTTTGATCGATTTTCGTGTTAAATGTTGTCTTTTATTGTTCCCCCATTTCTTCCCCGCTCCTTAGTTCCTCCCCTAGTCACGAGTTCCCCGTCTTTACTATTCTTAGTAAGGGCGGCCATGACAGCTGGCGGGCCGCTTCACTTGTTTCTCCGGTCGCTAGCCATCATCCCGTAACTCTCTGGACTCTTGGTAGCGGTCGCCACGCATCCTTCAGCGGTCGTTGGGCGTGTCTTGACTTCCCGGAGCGGGCCGCTACAGGCTCAGCGGTCGTTGGGCACTAGCGGTCGCCGACAGTGTTGCAGCGGACCGCTAGACATGCAGAACAGCTCCAGATTTCCAACTCCGCGTTTTGACTCCCTTTTTAGGCTCAAATATGCACATTTCTCACAAAACATGTCAAAATACCAAAATAGATAAAATATGCAAATAATGGACATGTAATGCAATTTTGACATTGAAATTGAACCAAAAGATGACCTTAAAACTGTGCAAAATCCGAGCGTAGCAACGATCACATTAAAATGTCAATACATATTTGTGTTGACATTTTAGTAAATTATGTTGACATATAAATATCAATGTCAACATAATGTATAAAATATCAACTTAAGTTTATGTTGATATTTCAGTATCATCGTGTTGACATCTTTAATACATTGCATTGATGAGTTAGCAAGTTAATAACTTAAGAAAAGTTAGCAATAGATCACACCCCTACAAATATAAAATACATTGTTATGTCTCACAATAATACACATGAATTTTCTCTTAAAAAACCAGATCTTACTAAATTCTTTTGTGACTTCAAAGTTCTACTGCGCAATTTAAGTTCTTTCTAAAAACTAGTGTATCTAAACTACTAGTGCTATTGAATTAAATTGACCAACCCTATTGACCATCGTACGCGGACACTATTGGCCAACCCTCTTGTTAATAAATTTGAATTCTATTATTATAAATTTGGCATAATAAGGATACATCCCAATAGTCAAACATATAAGCCTCTTATAAAATAAATTTAAGGATAGACATTGATTTATAATTGAATATAAGTGTGAGTTTTTAATGGAACTTGAATTAAATATTCATAGAAGAAATTTAGTTCTAATCATACCGTGTTCGATATAAAGTAAAGCCCACATCACTACTTTCCGAAAATCTCTATCAAAGGATCCGCCTAGATCCAAACTCTTCACAGATGCCCTTTTTCAAATAAGGAATCACAAGCTAACCAACTTTAGAACATTCTCAAACAGATGATACACAACTATCCTACTGGGAATTCGTATCTTATTTCTTGTCTTCTTTAGATGGCTTTAGTTCTTTTGCGATAATTAAATCGAGATACTTAAGTTTTTGGATTAATACATCGGAGATTAAATTCTTGAGGTGCTTAATTAAATCCATGATTTACTTTTCTTGAATCAATTCACGATATTCAGTCATTTGTTACTAATTAAATTGAGAGATTTAACTAATTGCAACTCATTCACCAGAGAATTAATTATTTATTTAAATATAAATACAATATTAGATAAAAGTAATTAATTAGGGGATTAATTATTTAATTAAATCGAGATTTAACTACAACAAAATAAAAATCTAAAGATTATTTTCTCGGGTAATTTGAATATTTAATCCGCAAAATATTAGTCAGTAGGCCCAAATAATTCATTAAATTAGGTCCATAACCTGAATTTAATGAACCACGTCGTAATTAATTAAAAGATGAAACCAAGCTACCCTGGATAAATTAAAACCAGGACCAAACCATAAAATTTAGAAAGTCCACGTAACTAATTGAGTTTTAACCCAGCTAAAGAATAGGGGCTCAGTCGATCAAGCAACCAAATACTAACAAGAACCAACTATAAATTAAAGACTAAAGTCCCAATTTGGTCCTTAACATATTGTGTTTTTTTATTTTGGTCCAAAACATTATCTTTTGAATTATTCGGTCCCTCACAATTGAAATCGGATCACATTTGATCCATTTTCGACGGTTCCGTCAAATTTTTGATGGTTTTAATTATCGGGTCATAAATACGTCACAAATACGTGACAAATCCGTCACTAACTGAGAGAAACTGATATGTCACTAATCCGTCACTAATTGGGAGAAACTGATTCGGCAAATTTTTAACGGAGTTCACCGTTCTCCACCACGGAGCGCCTGCGGGGTCTTCCCACCGTGCGTGGCTCTTCGTCTTCGTCCTCTTCTTCATCTTCACCTTCGCCTTCACCCTCCTCACCACCAGGGACGCCGTCGGCCTAGAATTCCAAATCCAGTCTCCTCAACTCCGTCTTCGACGCGCTTCTCCATTACGCCGCCCTCAACGCCTCCTCCACCGGCCGCATGTCCGCCAACGTGCTGAACACCTTCGCCGCCATGCTCAGCCGCTGCGCCGCCTCCTGCAACCTTCTCGTCTTCGGGCTTAGCCACAGAACCCTACTGTGGAATTCCCTCAACCACAACGGCCACTCCGTGTTCTCGCGCATATTAGTGACGGATTTGTGTCGGATTAGTGGCGGATTAGTGATGAATTTGTGACCCGGCAATTAAAACTGTCAAAAATTTGACGGAACCGTTTAAATGGACCAAATGTGATCCGATTTCAAATGTGAGACCCCGAATAATTCAAAAGAAAATGTTTTGGACCAAAAAAAAAAAACACAATATGTTAAGGACCAAATTGAGACTTTGGTCTAAATTAAATTTCACTCCAAGAAAAAAGAAACTGTGGCCCATGTAGTTAAATGGTGATGCCCTCTAAAAACCTTCTTCATTTCATTCAATACACAAATACTAACTAATAGTAAGAGATAAACTCTATTCCCTAGGAGTGAAGATTTGGTTCTGGGTTTTTCCTAAATCAAGCCGTATAGAAGAAAAGAAATTTTGTGAAAATTAAAATTGAACTGAACTGAACTGGAAGAATATGTATTCTCTAGTCTTTCTCTTGAATTTAAGCTTCAAATTCTAAATATGGGGAAAAGATATAGAACAACGAACATCAACTCTGATTTGTTTCTTAGATATAGAATGTAGCAACATGATCCTTTGATGAAACTTTAGGATGTCGTTATAACCTTCAATTCGTGCTCCTCAATATAGTATATCTTTTATCTCAACAAGGTAAGTTTTGGAGAGAAAGTAGGGTAAATAATACGTCGCCCGATTCCAACGAGTCGCTGGATTGCTCACAGCGAGCTGCTGCCAAGTCTATGATATCTCGGGACAACTTCCAGCGGGCCGCTAGCTACGATCCAATAGTCGCTCATCGTGTTCTTATTCCAGAAAAAAATTATAAGGCGAACTGCTGTTACCTCTAGACTTCTGATTTCGACTTTTTATACCTTGTATGGCTCTATTTTGCACATTTCTCACAAAATACGTCAAAATACAAAAAATACATGAAATATGTAACAAACATGTAATGCAACTTTGATACTCAAAACGAACCAAAATAATAATCTTAAAATAATGCAAAATTTGAGCGTACCACTATCCAGTAAAGTTCGATAATAGTGGCTCTTTGTGGTCATTCGTTTACTCCTCAAATTCTTCCATTTTGATCCCCTATCATTTCTATGTTGTTCAACCATTTTGTGAGATTGAATACCTATCTTTTATTGGTGTAAAGTTGTTTTATGTTTACATCACAATGTTTAGATTTTACTTATATTATTTTTTACGAGAACATGACTTGGGGCTAATTTTGAGATTCGCATTACACCGACCACCCCTTCTTTCTCTTCTCGTCTCTAGTACTAGTGCAGTGTTAAGGACCTAAATCCTTAACGTCAATTTCCAGACAAAATCAAGAAACGAGATGTCGTCGTTGTCGAGCGCCCAACGTTGGGTCGTGACTTGGACGGCAAAAAGGGGCGGTTGAGCGCGAGATCAGCTTCGTCGGCAACCTTAGGAGTTGTTTCTTGTTTGCTACTCAATTGAGCCAAAAGAATGATTATTTCATATATTGATTGAATGATTAAAGTGATAAAAATAACTCCTATTTATAATGCTACTAACTTAATGAACAAGAAAAACAAAGATATAGAAAAAGATATGCAAATCTCCTAATATATCTAAACTAAATAATAATAGTATAAGACTCGTATCAACTCCCCCACGGTTAAAATTCACCTTGTCCTCAAGGTGGGAATCACGAACCAAGGACGAGAGTTGAAAGCAAAAGCTTGGCGAGGCGTCTCCTCCTGGATCAAACGCATACCGAATAGTTGGACGTGTCACTTCACCGTCTCCATCAAAAATCATCAAGGTAGGATCAAAATAGTCATCAAAATTCAGCGCTAAAACGTGAAGCTTGTTAACACGTCCACGAACTCCCAAACACGCCGTGTAATTTTGCGGCGGGACCATCCGTGCATCGATGGAAAGCAACGTCGGTCGCTGAAACATTCTTGCAACATCACTATCATGCAACTCTCCCTTTTCACCCAAACAATTCTCAATAACATCTTAGGATGTCACTCGAGCAACGACAGCCTTCTTCACTTCCTCAATGGAATCAACCTCCTCTACATCGTCTAATAATGCCTCTTCCTCCGTCTCTTTACTCATATCGGGGCTGCACGGTGGGCCGATTTCATCAAAAGATGGAACTTGTTGGTCTTCGAGTCTGCCATCTCTACCTTCCCTAGATCCCGAATTCTCACTAGGCAAGCCACGATCCATGAGTTTCTTTGCTACTACCTCTAATATGGAGTTCTTTGAATCATAAAGCTCGGCATCTAATATGGAGTCCTCTGAATCGCACAGCTCCCCGTCGCCGTCTCGTGTTGGCGAATGCGTGTGAGTAATGACCTCTCCATAACATCTGCCCTCATCTACCTCACTCCGAAAGCGATCCGGCAGTGGTGGCTGCAGCAAAGGACCGAATTTTACAAACCCACGGTCAAGTGTGTTGGTGTCTCATGTGGCGAATATTCCTGTTGTTTCGGTGGGTCACAACAGGTGGGCGGATGCAAGGGCGGCAGTTGTCGTAGCAGAGGCCATCCGGTCGGGGGCCGTGGCCTGTAATCTGACACTCGCAACTGAATGCACTTTTTTGGCGGATCAAATCTGTGGCGCACGTCCTCCAAAAATTCCCTCCACGTCTCCACTGGGTTATTCTCACGGTAATTGAATATCCATTCTGCAGTCGGTGGTCGAAACAGCATGACCACATAGTGTAGGCGTTCGGACTCGGCCATCCCCAGGTGGTCGAAATAATAATCGACCCTCGAAATCCAATTCGTCGCGTCCGATCGGTCGAAGTGAGGAGCCTTCATGGAAAGCTTTTTCGGTCTCTCCATCCTGCGGGTACCGTGATCTTGCCGAGGAAGGGGTGAGTCCCAAGACGTCGGGTGGCGGTACCCCCAAAAACTAGTGTCGACATCCCCCAGATATCGGTCCCGCGGCCTGTCCCAGCACGTGCGGTGTCGAGGCTCGGGGCAATCGCGGTACGGCGCCCGATGAACGGTCCGCTGCGGAAAACGGTCGTCGCGCCTATGTAATGCATGGGCTGCGCCTCGTCGACGACCGTGGATGAAAGGCCGGTGGACACCGTCGTCTACCGCCCAAGCGTCTCGCGGGGAGTGATACCCCTCGTCATCAAGTTCGTCCGAGAAATCGGGGGGACAGGTTCGGGAACGCGCGACACTTCCAACTTCTCCGGCCTGAGTTCCATTCTGTCAAATCGCGCCAAGATCTTCTCTAACCCGGTTGAGGAAATCGCGGCTGTTCCTGCCACATCGTGCGGTGCCTCGGTGGCCGCCTGGAAATCGCGCCGCGGATATCGCGGCCGATCGTCGCCGCGTGCGCTTGTGGACGCGCGGCGCGAAGAGTCTCTGATCAGGACATGCGTGTTGCCTCCGGTGAGGAGCCCCGTCGGCGGTATACATTCATCCGATCCAGTCATGGTGAGCTCTGGATGAAAGCACCAGTTGTTAAGGACCTAAAGGACCTAAATCCTTAACGTCGATTTCCACACAAAATCAAGAAACGAGATGTCGTCGTTGTCGAGCGCCCAACGTTGGGTCGTGACTTGGACGGCAAAAAGGGGCGGTTGAGCGCGAGATCAGCCTCGTCGAGCGCGAGATCAGCCTCGTCGGCAACCTTAGGAGATGTTTCTTGTTTGCTACTCAATTGAGCCAAAAGAATGATTATTTCATATATTGATTGAATGATTAAAGTGATAACAATAACTCCTATTTATAATGCTACTAACTTAATGAACAAGAAAAACAAAGATATAAAAAAAGATATGCAAATCTCCTAATATATCTAAACTAAATAATAATAGTATAAAACTCGTATCATGCAGCCATCATCGACAGTGTATTATGGTAAGCGTACCACGCCCACTGCAGCCTCAACTCTCTTTCCCGTACTCTCCTTTCCTTACAAATGCCATACTGCTCCTGTTGTTGCCGCCCCACTACTCGCAGCGTCGTGTTGTTGCTTGTGTGCGACGGCCGACGTCGCTCCCTTTTCCTCCGTCAACGTCAGGTATGGTCAGCCTCTGGTACAGATTAAACAGCCTCTGGTACAGATTAAACATGAGAACTCATCCCAAAAGGCTAGTATGTTAGAAGAGGGAGCTCATTTAGTGCATATACCCCCACACCATTTGTTATCACAACAGATGTGAGACATTGAATTAGTAACATTCGACCCTCAACGTCCTCGTTGGTTACGACTGGTTCTTTGCCAGGTCCACTCTGTGGGCCACCGCTCCGAGTTCTCGTTGATCACAGCCACGTCAGAGGTTAATTAATTAGTAGTGGTACTTATTTTTTACGAGAGGTCCCATAATTCCACTTATATTTAAATTTCTTGAACAAGCCTCTACACTAATTAAAACTAAAAAGCATAATTAGAATAAGCGAAAACCCTTCATCTGTAGCCCAACATTTTTTTATGAACAATCCATCAACCAAATCTTTCATTTTCCCCCCCTTTTACAGCCCAACATTATTCCACCCCTATTCCAAACATCTAATAATAAATCAAATGAAAACAACAATTCAAGCAAATGACGAAACCAATAATTTCTCAGTCCATATTTTTAATAGACAAACAGATTAGACATTTTAGAGATCATATATCATGATAGAATTCAAATCCGTGACTTTTGGCTTTATGAATAACCACTCTACCAAGCTAGGCAGTGGATGGATCAAATTGATAGAAAATAAATAAATAAATAAATAAATTCAATATATGACATTATTCTCCCTTTGTCAATGATGAAAGTACAAGGAAATAAAAATATCCAAGATCTACAAAATTGGCAAAGTGCAACAAATTAAAAGGGTGACCCAGCCACCTATGTGGAGCAACTAAATTATTCACACAAAAATGACAAAATATATTTAGACATATACGTTACGGACTTAATCTCTCACATCGATTGTGAGCACAACTAGTGTGGGTATATAGATTAAATGATTTCTCTCTCCTAACATGCTAGTCTTTTTTTAGGCTGAGTATATCCTATTCGGTTTGTATGATTGGTGTTTTCCTAGCAATGGTGGCCGAGCAAATAACTCGCCGCGGCCAATGAGTACGTTTGGGGCCAACTCGGTGTGGTGACCCACGGAGTGGTGGCCGGGCAAAGAATCCGTCGTGGCCAACATGGCCGGGACCACGAGAACTTGGAGTGGTGACCTGGAAAATAACCAGCCGTGACCAAAAATTGGCCCTTAAAGGATGGTCGAATGTTACGGATTCAATGCCACATCGGTAGTGAGAGAAACTAATGTAGGTATATAAACTAAATATGCTCTATCTCTTCTAACAGTCTAATCTTTTGCACTGAGTTCTCGGATCTTATCAACCTCCCTCTCTCTTTTGTTTCGGATAGTGTTTTTGCTAAACTTTTGATGTAAATCAAGAAATCGGTTCAAGTGTAGTTTCTTTCTTTGCATTATATCTCGATTGTTGATAGTTAACGCATCCAATGGACTATTATTTTTTGTCTTTGTTGAACACTGTTTGCAAAAATGGAACCCTATAAATATATTTATATAATTCCTACTCTCTTCGTACCATTATAAACGAGAGATTTCTTTCTCTTTTGCACTTATTTTATAAAAATAATAGCAATAAAATAGTTAAAGTCCAAAATAAATAAAGTAAGAAAATAAATAATATAGAAAATAGTCTTATATTTCACTTAAGATTCAATCAATTGAATTAAGAATTGACAACATTACAGATTCATTTATCAGTCTTATTTTTCCAGCATTTTCTCACGACTTAAAGAGTTTTAATTTGCCTTACTAAACTTACAATCATGACAAGGGACATCTAATATTGTGTAAATTAATCTAGAGTTTTGAGATTAATTTGAACCGCTTCTTCTACATTATTGGATCCACGTAATTTGAAGATAAAATAAGTGATCAAATGCAAGAAAACAAAGTAGAGAGGTGGGCGTCCGCGTCAGTGGTGACGCGGCGACAGGTATACTTTTATGGAGGTGGACCAGCTCTACTCGTACAATTTGTGGATGGATCCGTTTATTTTTGTACTTACAATTTAACCCTCCATCACCATTAAGAATTTCAAGATTGAGTTTGGTTATGTATCAGTCCAACTATCCAAGTGAGTGAGATGCTTTTTAATCCATGCCATCCGATTTTGTGTATCTATATAGAGTTGAACCTTCTATGTGTTTTTTATGAGAAATTTACGTTGAGAACTCAGAAAATGGTTGTGAGGAACAATTAATTAAACCCTTGGATTAGCTTTGGAAAAATTTAGACCAAACTTTTGGATACTTAGATTAAAAATTTGTGTTGAAAAGTAGGATAGAAGAATTAAGTAGGAAATAGTGATTAGATGTTTTACTTTTTGTTAGAAAATAAAATGACTCAACTTAATTGGGACATCTAAAAAAAATATGATTCAATTTATTTTGAAAGTATTAAAGTATAAAATTAATATAATATTATTATTATATTTTTAAATTTCAAAACTGACTTATTAAAATTTCAGATTTCGTTACTATACATAAAAAGTATGAGCAATTATTGTTGAGAGAAGCCAATCATATACTCCTTACGTTCTATGTTAGTTGAGCTATTTTTTATTTTAGAAAGTTTCAAGATAATTGAGTCATTTATATTTTTGGCTAAAAGTAATTCTCGGTATTACTTTGCATAAAATGTTTGAGGAATTATTGTTGAGAGAAGCCAATCATATACTCCTTCTGTTCCATGTTTAGTTTAGTTATTTTTCTATTTAGGAAAGTTCCAAGATAATTGAATCATTTATATTTTTGACAAAAAGTAATCTTTTCTTACTTTATTCTCTCTTCATATATCTAATTTTATTCTTTTTTACTTTATTCATTATTCATTTAACAAACTATTTTTAATTTGCATGCAAAAAAGAAGCACCTCTATTAACCAGCCACGAATGGAGTATTTTAGCAGTGCGTATCACAAATGAAAAATTAGAACTTTGCCGCTAACCTTGTACACAACGAGTGTGTGTTCCTTTTGATGAAGAGCGGTGGCCTACATGTATCTTTTCTCTTTTTCGTATAATTTGTATTTTTCTGTAGCATGGTGAATAATTTATTAGGCAGCCATTTTCATCGTTTTATTCCTATTTATTATAATAATATAATACTATATAATTTACTAATATCTTATCACAACTGGTGGGGTTCTAAAAAATACAGCACTCTTAGAATATATTTATGATAGTGATGAGCTAATTATTGAGCCATTAGATTCCAATTGGGATTCCAATTTGCTCCAATCATCATTTGAAAAACAATATGTCCCATTTCAGTCGATGTACATGCTATTTTAATGATAAAGTCAGTCACGCCTATCATATTATATTAAGTAAAAGATAGACCACTCAATTTGCAGATTCAGCTAACCTTCTTAAACGCTTGTTTATGTTAATTAAATAAAAGTTAAATTGTTTATTTATTTTTGTGTAAAGTGACTTGTTAAAACAGTATACGAACTCAATGAATTTGTGTAACTCAATTTTTACTTTTGAAAGTAAAATTTAATATTAATGGTATAATTATATATCACATGTGTTTGTTGAAATTAAACCAAAAAATTTCTCTTTAGTTACTTTATTCATCCTTTTCTTATGAGTTATTACTCACTAAATTGCAGTTTATCTTACAACAATCCAAATGATTATACCTACCTACTCAATAAATTCAAGCTTTTTTTAAAAAAAACAATTAAATTCAAGAATAAAACTAAGAGCACCCACAACCGTGCTCTTGCCAGCGAGCACGGTTGTGGGCCCGACCCCACTTTTTCTGCCTGCTCTCTGGCAAGACCACAACACCTACAGTTGTGCTCTTCCGCAAGGACGAACACAATTCAATTTAAAATTCAATTAAACAAAAACATTTCCATAATATTAAAGTTCAATAAAAAACCACAATAAATATTACAAATTACAAATAAAATAAAAAAGACATAATTAAAATCCTATAAATTGAAAATTACATAATTAAAATACTAAAAATTAAAAATTACATAATTAAACTCCTAAGAATTAAAAATTACATAATTAAAAGCTAAAAATACCCCGCGGACGACTACTCATCCGGCGGCACTACCCCTAATTGTCTTTGGAGGCCCAATATCATGGCCTCGTGCGATCGAAGTTGGGAGGGGGTCATAGTGGACCTATCGGCCATATTGAATTGGGCCAAAAGCTGTCACAACGAGTTGGTGGGGGGTGTGTTAGGATTGGTATACTGAAAAGCACATTTCGAGCATGTTGCACGGATAGAATTGCTTGTATACAATAAACTCTACAATCCACTTTTAACCCAAGGCGAGAAGAAATAATTTTATCGCATTGGTGTTTGCTTATGCATTTATAAGATGTTTCTCAAACATTTAAATGTATAAGAAGCAAATAAGTCTAATTCTTCTGCATAGTAGACTGGTCGTGAACGACGTTCACAGAAGGTGACGCAGTCGGTCCTTTGCAGAAGAGAAATAGAATTTCACAACCTAGATAGGATTTGGCTACCTATCGTGAAAGGTTGCAGTGTCAGTCCGCATGTTTCCTTACCTTAGGAAATAAACGACACCGGTGTGGTATAGCACTGAAGGATCTAACAGTTGAGATAAGTCTTTCTTGCTATTTACTGAAAGACGAGGTCTCGGTGATTGTTATTTCTTAATCACTGTTGATATAACATTGAACATACGATATTGATTATGCAATACTTTGATTTATCAAATGGTGCGGATTTTTCGCAATCCAAGAATCCTGATATCTTGGGTAGTGGTGATCTATGTCTAGAGGTGCTAGTATTGTTATTGCAATGAATCGTGTGCTGGGTGAGTCCAGTTTGATAATATCCTCAAGAGGTGTTCGAAAAAGGTTTTATTATTCAGAAACCCGGCCGGTTGGAATTTATTCCAGAATAATAAATAAAGATTTTGAACTAGACAACTCTTGGAAAAATATATTAATTAATTAAAGTCAAATAGCAGACTTAAATTAATTAATGGATATTTATATCTTAAACACGAGAAATAATAAATTAAAGAGGTAAAGCTCGGATTACTCGTAATTTGGGATTGGACGGGCAGTCAATATTATTATTCTATAGTGGATGATAATAATATTCTATTGGACTTGTATTAAATTGGGGCTCAATTTAATTAGTAAAAGTCCAACAGGTTTGGCCCAAGTCCAACCTCCATGGATCCCTAATCTGGCCCATCATAACTCTATATAAAGGAGACTAAATAGAAGACAAAATGTAGGGATTTGACTCTTAATTTTCGTGCTCCCCAGTGGGAGTGGACGAAAAATCGGTTTTTGAGAAAACTGATATTCTGTCTTCTTTCTAGTCAAGCCTTTTTCGATTATGACAAGCTTTGCCCACCCAAAGGTCATTATCTGAGTTCGGGATACAGATTAGAAGATTCGTGGTTGAGTACGAAGAACATTACGTGGAGAAGGCGCAAGCAATCGTCGATTCTTTGGAGAATCAGATCGGTAATCCTAAACCGTAGAATATCATGAATTAGGATTTTAATTCCTTAAGCATGATTTTTGTGCGTTCTTGTATGCAATTCAATGTTTTACATGTGAATCAGTTAATCCCATAATCAGTCAAATAGATCCATATGTATGATTTATTTGTGAATGCATGTCTTCCGCTGTGCAAGGGGCACCGAACCCCAGCATTTGGTATCAGAGCCAATTTTTGGCTCTGATTATGTGGGTTAATTTTCATGTTATGTGAATTGCTTGAATGTATGAGTTTCTTTGTTGGTTCGTGTGGATTATTTATCTTATCACAATAACGAAGAATGGTTATACGATGACGTTGCCGAATTGGCAAGCCACGCCGTCGAGAATAGCTGGGATGCGTTGGAAATTAATTCTCCACACACATCACTAATTAATGTAATCATTACTTGGTAATTAATACATGTTGAATCAATTCGTACACAATTGTACGTGATTTGAATCAAATCAGAATTCGATCGTTGTGTGGCCGAGGACGGTGGTTTGCACAATTGCACATGTGCATCGCCGGCGGCTGCAGATACGACAGGAACGGCAGCGGAGACCACCGGTGATCCGGCTCGGGGCCATGACGCAGCAGCGTTGTCAACATAGAGACGACGCAGCGTCAGGTGCGTCCTCGAGAGCAGACGGACAGCAACGCAGCAGCAAGGCGGCGGCGAAGTCGACGTCGCAGCAGCGATGACGTCTCAGCAGCAGCGCCAGAGATGCAGCAGCACGTTGATGATGATGGTCACGCAGGCAGCAGCGCCGATTTTCGAGTGGGAGCCCTTCTCGGGCAGTTTCCGGGCTCGGAGAAAGCTGTTGTCGCAGCCACTGCGAAGGCGACGTCGCACCAGCGACGACGCAGCAACAGCAGTTGCGCCGGAGAAGATGCAGCAGCGGCAGCGGCTGCGGGTTCAGTTGGAGTCCAGCCGAGCCATGCAAGGTTTGGTCAGCAGTTAGGGTTTCCTAAATTCTTGGAACTAACTTTGGATTTAATTCAAGATATGATTTTAGAATAATATTTGAATATATCTTAGGTGGATTATCTAAAATTTAATTTTTAATTAAATTATGGATTAAATTTGGATTTTGTCCTTATTTTATGGATTTAGATATATTTAATTATATCTGGAGAAATCTTAGATAAATTTGGATAACAATTAATTTTATTGTCTTATGGATTTATATAGATTTAATTCTATGTGAATAAATCCTAGATAGACTAAGATAAACATTAATTAAGTTTATCCATATCTTGTAGATATTGATAGATTTATATCTATCTAGAATATATCTTAGTAGATTTGGATGATTAAAATCCATGTTTATCTTTATCTTGTGGATATTTATAGAATTAATTCTATTTAGAAAATATCCTATTAGATTTAGATAATTAAATGTATCTATATCTTATAGATATTGATAGATTTATATCTATCTAGAATATATCTTAGTAGATTTAGATAATTATTAATCCAGTATTGTAATTATCTTTTGGATTTAAGATAGATTTAGTTCTATCTAGTTAAATCCTAGTTGAATTAATTAATATTAATTCTAGTTTATCTTAATTTTATGGATATAAATAGATTTATTTCTATTTAGAAAATATCCTAGATAAATTTGGATAATACAAGATAATCCTTTTTTCTAATTGGATTTTTGATAAAATTAATTTTATCTAGAATAAATCCTAATAGATAGGATATATTCTAGGTTCTTATTCTAAATAATCTAAGATTTCTTTAAATCTTGGAATGATTGGGTTTTATCTTCGTCTTATGGATTTGGAGAAATTTGTTTTTATCCTGAAATATCCTGGTAAGATTTAGATAATGATAATATAAGGTCAGTTTTATCTTGAATTTTAGGATTTGATTTTACCCCTGTAAAATCTAGAATAATCCTAAGAGGATTTAGATAGATTCAACTCTATCTAGATAAATCCTAAATTAATTTGGATAACCATTATCCAAGATAAATTTTAACAAATCTGAAATTCCTATTTTGGATAAGATAAGGGATTAATTATTTAATTCCAATAATTATCCAGTGAGATTAATTACCATGAATTAAATGGACTTATCTGTTTATTTGGTGTTAATCTGGTTTAAGTGGATTATCTGCCTTTTCTGCTTATGTGATAATTATGCAAAAACCATGTTTAAAATGACTAAGCGATAATTACAACAATGCGTTGTATATGGTCTCCATAAATTGGTCTATATATGAAGCAGTTTCTAATATTATCGCGACCCACCTTAGTGGGAGCAATAATCCTACGAAATAGCAAGTTCATAAGATTAGACTTCTTAATAGTAAATTGTTTAAACTAGAAGCGAGTTTCTAATATTATCGCGACCCACCCTAGTGGGAGCCATAATCCTACGAAATTGCAAGTTCATATGTTTAAACATATTTATAAGATAGCTATGGAATTTTGTTAGTGGCGTGCGACCTTCCCTAGAAGGAGTATCAAAACAAAATGAAATTCCTAGATGCTAATATTTATGGTTAAAGCTTAGGCAATATTTGGCGGCCATGCCACCTTAGTGGTCTCTGGACTATTCGTCGGTATTGTGACCAGGAAATTGTTGGAATCCAAATTTGTATGACCTCCCTAGAGGCGTACTTATTTTGGTTTTCACGGTTGCGAGATACATAAATTGTTTTGTGGTTGTTTGCGATTATGTATTAAGCATAGTATGCGATAAATAGTTTTATTTCTTCTTAGCCAAATTCTTAATAATGTCTGCGAACCTTAATGAAATCAAACTCGAAGGCCAAAATTATGTAGACTGGAAATATTAAATGGATAAGATTCACATTGCTGAAAACTTAAAGTTTGTACTCACCAATTCATGTCCTCCATTTCCTCGACAAAATTCTATAAAGAAAGTCCAAGAATGCATTTCATGGATGTACTTGACAAGTTCTTTGAGATAGAAGGTCAAACTACTTTCTTTTAAGTAGTAAGACACGTCTTGGTTTATATTGATGAAAGAGGGATATCCAATGAGGACGTAGTCCAGATTCTGTTGAAACATCCAAAAGAGATAGAATGTTTTGAGGAATCTTCTGATTCAGTTACTCAAATAGTTTCTACACTCAGTTCATCGCCAAATATAATAGGAAGTGATTATATGAAGGTTAGTACTTAAAAGTTGGAAACCTTCTACATGATATTCACTTTATTACTAATAGAGGAAGATATCATGATAGATGACAAATTCGTTAAAGCTGCATCTTTCCTATGTCTTAGTTCAATCGAACAGAAGACTAGTAATGGAAAGAGGGAAGAGCTGAATTGTCATCAATGTCTGCTCAAAACAAGAAAGACAAGAAAAATTTTGGTGAAAATGCAAAGAGAAGATGCATTGTGAGTCGGATTGACCTCTTCTACAGAAGGACAATGACTTAGATAACAATGCAATTTCTAAAAGAGAGATCTAGATCCAGTTGGGCAGTTGTTGCAGTGGGAGCTATTTATTTATGCTCACTTTATTGTTTTGTTTTGATGTTAGAGATTTTGTTTTATTGGTATAGTCTTGTTTAGAATGAATTTATATTCAGTTTCTAAACTCATTTATGATTCTACGATATTCAATTTCATTTTATAATGCTTGCATTATTGAGAAATGTGGATTGAATATCAATCATGGTACCATAGAAAAACAAATTATACATCATAGTATCTAAACAATGTAATTGCAACAAGGTTGAGTTTAACACAACAGTTCAACTTCTTATACAATGAACAATAAAGTATTTATGGCACTTGGACTTAAGGCCAAGAAAGTACTTAGTAATTGTTCAAACTGATTCTGTCTAACTCAAATGACTATCGAGATTTTAACAACTTGCTTGTTAAATAGCTTGAAGGTCAAGAAAGTCTGGTTGATGCACTAAAAGTTAGAATCCTTTGGTGGTTCAAGGGATTCAGAATACTTATAGAGATGCAACATAGAAAGACTAGTAAGTCTCAATGGTTTACACCATACGAGACGAGCAAATGAGTTAAGATCAGTAGTGGGAGCTAAATCCTAGTTGACTACTCCAAGCATTCTTTTAAAGAATGGGATAGTCATATAAGAAGATATCGAAGTCTCTTGAAGACAAGTTCGATAGGTGAACAGTTTTACTCAATAACACCTTATCATTGATGGGATATACGTTGGAAACAACGAGTTATAACTTAAAGAAACTACCATAACATCAGTACCTTCTACAACACACGAGTTGTGGACTAGAGGAAAGTTTAGTCCAGCACATCTCAAGGTGTGGAGTTATTCCAAGACATGTTTTGGAAAAGGTATCCAAGTAATTGGAGTTGTGTACTGAGGTATGTTTTAAGGTTATCCCAAATGATAGAAAAGGTACAAGTTCTATAATCTTCCACGCAAGATAAGTGTTTGTTTACACGAATACTAGATTCTTTCATGAAGATTATGTGAAGAACTACAAGCCTAACAAGCATGATAATTCTCAAGATAATGAGAATATGTATTTTCCATCTTAACCAAGAAGTCATACCATTAGAAACTTATGCACTAAGAAAATCAACTTTTGTACCTAAGATTGTAAGAGTCGTGTCGTAGTGGGAGCGTTCTTTGCGAACATAATAAGTTCATGGGTCTAGAAGAGTCTTAAGACTCAGTCTTAGATCAACTTGAACATAATCCCTGTAACTACAAGGACGCAATGACTTATTCAGATAATCATTCTTGATAAGATGATAGATTTTGAATAACAATCTTAAATAGACAAGAATGTTTGGAAGACTTGCGATACTACCCATAGACTATTTCAGTCAGTGGGAGCTAGTGGACCTGCAAGTGTAAGCATGGATCTCAAAAGGCTAGAATAATGGCAAAGGGTTATACCCAGAGAGAATTATATTCTCGTCTGCTATTTTTGCCTAAGTCGATCTGTATATTGTCTATTGTAGCCTACATAAATTAGGATGTATGTACTATGATTGTCAAGACATGTTTCTTTGAGTAGAAGTCTTGAGGAGATCATCTGCATGGAACATCTTAATGGTTATGTAATACAGGGCAAGAAAGTTGAAAGTGCACTATATTTGGTATTCTTGGTACTCTACGATGATAACATCTATAAAAGTTGATAAATAACTAAAAGGGTTATCTAGCGTAGCAAACTGGTCGTCTACCCAGTTTAAGGATGATGGATTTAAGATAATCTAGTTACATTCTAAGCATCTATGTCATTAGATTGCTAGAAAAGAATGTATGTTTTCTTAAAGAATCCTACATCTACACAATACTTAGACACTTTAGCATTGAAAATTCCAAGAAAAGGTTTTTCTTTTTTCTAGACGGAATTATTTTGTCTCTAGTCAAGTGTTTTTCGACATTGAATGAGATCAAGAAGAATGAGACAAGTTCCATAATCGGAAGTCTCATGTTTGCTATGATGTGTATTAAGTTAGATATTAGTTTTGCCGTTGGCATAGAAGCATGATATCATTTTAACCATGGCCAAGGACATTGGATTGGGTAAAGAATATACTATAGTACTTGAAGAAGACTAAACAGTATGCTCTAGTTTACCAGATATCCATGTTATGTCCTTTAGGTTACATCGACTCGATTTTATAATTGATCGGTGATCGAGTCATCCTCTGACTATGTGTTCACTCTAGGAGTTGAATACTGAGACATGAAGGAGTGTTGATCAAATCATAGACTCGATCATGAAAATTACAAGTGTGGTTTCATCGGAAACTACTAAGGTAGTTGTTCATCTCAGTAATTTCCTAATAGCTTTGACCGTGATTCCGAGTATGTGTATGAGTATTATATTTTGTTATAATTACTCTAGTCATACGTCTAACTCGAGGGAAACACGATCTGATAAAGCTAAGCAATCACATAGAGATGAAGTATGAAATTAATTAAGGATTAAGTGCGCAGCAAGACGTTATGGTTTCCAAGATATCATCAGAGAACAACCTGGAAGAACTTTTCACAAAATGCCTATATGGTAACATGATTTACACATGAGGTGAAAAGTATGGTAGTTCGATGTATCATGGTTCGAGACCTGCTTAGAGTATAAGTGGGAGAGTTTTGGCAGTGGGTATACTCGAAAGCATGATTTTGAGTATAAGTGGGAGATTGTTAGGTTGGTATACTGAAAAGCACATTTCGAGCATGTTGCACGGATAGAATTGCTTGTATACAATAAACTCTACAATCCACTTTTAACCCAAGGCGAGAAGAAATAATTTTATCGCATTGGTGTTTGCTTATGCATTTATAAGATGTTTCTCAAACATTTAATATATAAGAAGCAAATAAGTCTAATTCTTCTGCATAGTAGACTGGTCGTGAACGACGTTCACAGAAGGTGACGCAGTCGGTCCTTTGCAGAAGAGAAATAGAATTTCACAACCTAGATAGGATTTGGCTACCTATCGTGAAAGGTTGCAGTGTCAGTCCGCATGTTTCCTTACCTTAGGAAATAAACGACACCGGTGTGGTATAGCACTGAAGGATCTAACAGTTGAGATAAGTCTTTCTTGCTATTTACTGAAAGACGAGGTCTCGGTGATTGTTATTTCTTAATCATTGTATGTTAGCATTGAACATACGATATTGATTATGCAATACTTTGATTTATCAAATGGTGCGGATTTTTCGCAATCCAAGAATCCTGATATCTTAGGTAGTGGTGATCTATGTCAAGAGGTGCTAGTATTGTTATTGCAATGAATCGTGTGCTGGGTGAGTCCAGTTTGATAATATCCTCAAGAGGTGTTCGAAAAAGGTTTTATTATTCAGAAACCCGGCCGGTTGGAATTTATTCCAGAATAATAAATAAAGATTTTGAACTAGACAACTCTTGGAAAAATATATTAATTAATTAAAGTCAAATAGCAGACTTAAATTAATTAATGGATATTTATATCTTAAACACGAGAAATAATAAATTAAAGAGGTAAAGCCCGGATTACTCGTAATTTGGGATTGGACGGGCAGTCAATATTATTATTCTATAGTGGATGATAATAATATTCTATTGGACTTGTATTAAATTGGGGCTCAATTTAATTAGTAAAAGTCCAACAGGTTTGGCCCAAGTCCAACCTCCATGGATCCCTAATCTGGCCCATCATAACTCTATATAAAGGAGACTAAATAGAAGACAAAATGTAGGGATTTGACTCTTAATTTTCGTGCTCCCCAGTGGGAGTGGACGAAAAATCGGTTTTTGAGAAAACTGATATTCTGTCTTCTTTCTAGTCAAGCCTTTTTCGATTATGACAAGCTTTGCCCACCCAAAGGTCATTATCTGAGTTCGGGATACAGATTAGAAGATTCGTGGTTGAGTACGAAGAACATTACGTGGAGAAGGCGCAAGCAATCGTCGATTCTTTGGAGAATCAGATCGGTAATCCTAAACCGTAGAATATCATGAATTAGGATTTTAATTCCTTAAGCATGATTTTTGTGCGTTCTTGTATGCAATTCAATGTTTTACATGTGAATCAGTTAATCCCATAATCAGTCAAATAGATCCATATGTATGATTTATTTGTGAATGCATGTCTTCCGCTGTGCAAGGGGCACCGAACCCCAGCATTTGGTATCAGAGCCAATTTTTGGCTCTGATTATGTGGGTTAATTTTCATGTTATGTGAATTGCTTGAATGTATGAGTTTCTTTGTTGGTTCGTGTGGATTATTTATCTTATCACAATAACGAAGAATGGTTATACGATGACGTTGCCGAATTGGCAAGCCACGCCGTCGAGAATAGCTGGGATGCGTTGGAAATTAATTCTCCACACACATCACTAATTAATGTAATCATTACTTGGTAATTAATACATGTTGAATCAATTCGTACACAATTGTACGTGATTTGAATCAAATCAGAATTCGATCGTTGTGTGGCCGAGGACGGTGGTTTGCACAATTGCACATGTGCATCGCCGGCGGCTGCAGATACGACAGGAACGGCAGCGGAGACCACCGGTGATCCGGCTCGGGGCCATGACGCAGCAGCGTTGTCAACATAGAGACGACGCAGCGTCAGGTGCGTCCTCGAGAGCAGACGGACAGCAACGCAGCAGCAAGGCGGCGGCGAAGTCGACGTCACAGCAGCGATGACGTCTCAGCAGCAGCGCCAGAGATGCAGCAGCACGTTGATGATGATGGTCACGCAGGCAGCAGCGCCGATTTTCGAGTGGGAGCCCTTCTCGGGCAGTTTCCGGGCTCGGAGAAAGCTGTTGTCGCAGCCACTGCGAAGGCGACGTCGCACCAGCGACGACGCAGCAACAGCAGTTGCGCCGGAGAAGATGCAGCAGCGGCAGCGGCTGCGGGTTCAGTTGGAGTCCAGCCGAGCCATGCAAGGTTTGGTCAACAGTTAGGATTTCCTAAATTCTTGGAACTAACTTTGGATTTAATTCAAGATATGATTTTAGAATAATATTTGAATATATCTTAGGTGGATTATCTAAAATTTAATTTTTAATTAAATTATGGATTAAATTTGGATTTTGTCCTTATTTTATGGATTTAGATATATTTAATTATATCTGGAGAAATCTTAGATAAATTTGGATAACAATTAATTTTATTGTCTTATGGATTTATATAGATTTAATTCTATGTGAATAAATCCTAGATAGACTAAGATAAACATTAATTAAGTTTATCCATATCTTGTAGATATTGATAGATTTATATCTATCTAGAATATATCTTAGTAGATTTGGATGATTAAAATCCATGTTTATCTTTATCTTGTGGATATTTATAGAATTAATTCTATTTAGAAAATATCCTATTAGATTTAGATAATTAAATGTATCTATATCTTATAGATATTGATAGATTTATATCTATCTAGAATATATCTTAGTAGATTTAGATAATTATTAATCCAGTATTGTAATTATCTTTTGGATTTAAGATAGATTTAGTTCTATCTAGTTAAATCCTAGTTGAATTAATTAATATTAATTCTAGTTTATCTTAATTTTATGGATATAAATAGATTTATTTCTATTTAGAAAATATCCTAGATAAATTTGGATAATACAAGATAATCCTTTTTTCTAATTGGATTTTTGATAAAATTAATTTTATCTAGAATAAATCCTAATAGATAGGATATATTCTAGGTTCTTATTCTAAATAATCTAAGATTTCTTTAAATCTTGGAATGATTGGGTTTTATCTTCGTCTTATGGATTTGGAGAAATTTGTTTTTATCCTGAAATATCCTGGTAAGATTTAGATAATGATAATATAAGGTCAGTTTTATCTTGAATTTTAGGATTTGATTTTACCCCTGTAAAATCTAGAATAATCCTAAGAGGATTTAGATAGATTCAACTCTATCTAGATAAATCCTAAATTAATTTGGATAACCATTATCCAAGATAAATTTTAACAAATCTGAAATTCCTATTTTGGATAAGATAAGGGATTAATTATTTAATTCCAATAATTATCCAGTGAGATTAATTACCATGAATTAAATGGACTTATCTGTTTATTTGGTGTTAATCTGGTTTAAGTGGATTATCTGCCTTTTCTGCTTATGTGATAATTATGCAAAAACCATGTTTAAAATGACTAAGCGATAATTACAACAATGCGTTGTATATGGTCTCCATAAATTGGTCTATATATGAAGCAGTTTCTAATATTATCGCGACCCACCTTAGTGGGAGCAATAATCCTACGAAATAGCAAGTTCATAAGATTAGACTTCTTAATAGTAAATTGTTTAAACTAGAAGCGAGTTTCTAATATTATCGCGACCCACCCTAGTGGGAGCCATAATCCTACGAAATTGCAAGTTCATATGTTTAAACATATTTATAAGATAGCTATGGAATTTTGTTAGTGGCGTGCGACCTTCCCTAGAAGGAGTATCAAAACAGAAATGAAATTCCTAGATGCTAATATTTATGGTTAAAGCTTAGGCAATATTTGGCGGCCATGCCACCTTAGTGGTCTCTGGACTATTCGTCGGTATTTTGACCAGGAAATTGTTGGAATCCAAATTTGTATGACCTCCCTAGAGGCGTACTTATTTTGGTTTTCACGGTTGCGAGATACATAAATTGTTTTGTGGTTGTTTGCGATTATGTATTAAGCATAGTATGCGATAAATAGTTTTATTTCTTCTTAGCCAAATTCTTAATAATGTCTGCGAACCTTAATGAAATCAAACTCGAAGGCCAAAATTATGTAGACTGGAAATATTAAATGGATAAGATTCACATTGCTGAAAACTTAAAGTTTGTACTCACCAATTCATGTCCTCCATTTCCTCGACAAAATTCTATAAAGAAAGTCCAAGAATGCATTTCATGGATGTACTTGACAAGTTCTTTGAGATAGAAGGTCAAACTACTTTCTTTTAAGTAGTAAGACACGTCTTGGTTTATATTGATGAAAGAGGGATATCCAATGAGGACGTAGTCCAGATTCTGTTGAAACATCCAAAAGAGATAGAATGTTTTGAGGAATCTTCTGATTCAGTTACTCAAATAGTTTCTACACTCAGTTCATCGCCAAATATAATAGGAAGTGATTATATGAAGGTTAGTACTTAAAAGTTGGAAACCTTCTACATGATATTCACTTTATTACTAATAGAGGAAGATATCATGATAGATGACAAATTCGTTAAAGCTGCATCTTTCCTATGTCTTAGTTCAATCGAACAGAAGACTAGTAATGGAAAGAGGGAAGAGCTGAATTGTCATCAATGTCTGCTCAAAACAAGAAAGACAAGAAAAATTTTGGTGAAAATGCAAAGAGAAGATGCATTGTGAGTCGGATTGACCTCTTCTACAGAAGGACAATGACTTAGATAACAATGCAATTTCTAAAAGAGAGATCTAGATCCAGTTGGGCAGTTGTTGCAGTGGGAGCTATTTATTTATGCTCACTTTATTGTTTTGTTTTGATGTTAGAGATTTTGTTTTATTGGTATAGTCTTGTTTAGAATGAATTTATATTCAGTTTCTAAACTCATTTATGATTCTACGATATTCAATTTCATTTTATAATGCTTGCATTATTGAGAAATGTGGATTGAATATCAATCATGGTACCATAGAAAAACAAATTATACATCATAGTATCTAAACAATGTAATTGCAACAAGGTTGAGTTTAACACAACAGTTCAACTTCTTATACAATGAACAATAAGGTATTTATGGCACTTAGACTTAAGGCCAAGAAAGTACTTAGTAATTGTTCAAACTGATTCTGTCTAACTCAAATGACTATCGAGATTTTAACAACTTGCTTGTTAAATAGCTTGAAGGTCAAGAAAGTCTGGTTGATGCACTAAAAGTTAGAATCCTTTGGTGGTTCAAGGGATTCAGAATACTTATAGAGATGCAACATAGAAAGACTAGTAAGTCTCAATGGTTTATACCATGGGAGACGAGCAAATGAGTTAAGATCAGTAGTGGGAGTTAAATCCTAGTTGACTACTCCAAGCATTCTTCTAAAGAATGGGATAGTCATATAAGAAGATATCGAAGTCTCTCGAAGACAAGTTCGATAAGTGAACAGTTTTACTCAATAGCACCTTATCATTGATGTGATATACGTTGGAAACAACGAGTTATAACTTAAAGAAACTACCATAACATCACTACCTTCTACAACACACGAGTTGTGGACTAGAGGTAAGTTTAGTCCAGCACATCTCAAGGTGTGGAGTTATTCCAAGACATGTTTTGGAAAAGGTATCCAAGTAATTGGAGTTGTGTACTGAGGTATGTTTTAAGGTTATCCCAAATGATAGAAAAGGTACAAGTTCTATAATCTTCCACGCAAGATAAGTGTTTGTTTACACGAATACTAGATTCTTTCATGAAGATTATGTGAAGAACTACAAGCCTAACAAGCATGATAATTCTCAAGATAATGAGAATATGTATTTTCCATCTTAACCAAGAAGTCATACCATTAGAAACTTATGCACTAAGAAAATCAACTTTTGTACCTAAGATTGTAAGAGTCGTGTCGTAGTGGGAGCGTTCTTTGCGAACATAATAAGTTCATGGGTCTAGAAGAGTCTTAAGACTCAGTCTTAGATCAACTTGAACATAATCCCTGTAACTACAAGGACGCAATGACTTATTCAGATAATCATTCTTGATAAGATGATAGATTTTGAATAACAATCTTAAATAGACAAGAATGTTTGGAAGACTTGCGATACTACCCATAGACTATTTCAGTCAGTGGGAGCTAGTGGACCTGCAAGTGTAAGCATGGATCTCAAAAGGCTAGAATAATGGCAAAGGGTTATACCCAGAGAGAATTATATTCTCGTCTGCTATTTTTGCCTAAGTCGATCTGTATATTGTCTATTGTAGCCTACATAAATTAGGATGTATGTACTATGATTGTCAAGACATGTTTCTTTGAGTAGAAGTCTTGAGGAGATCATCTGCATGGAACATCTTAATGGTTATGTAATACAGGGCAAGAAAGTTGAAAGTGCACTATATTTGGTATTCTTGGTACTCTACGATGATAACATCTATAAAAGTTGATAAATAACTAAAAGGGTTATCTAGCGTAGCAAACTGGTCGTCTACCCAGTTTAAGGATGATGGATTTAAGATAATCTAGTTACATTCTAAGCATCTATGTCATTAGATTGCTAGAAAAGAATGTATGTTTTCTTAAAGAATCCTACATCTACACAATACTTATTAAGTTAGACGGAATTATTTTGTCTCTAGTCAAGTGTTTTTCGACATTGAATGAGATCAAGAAGAATGAGACAAGTTCCATAATCGGAAGTCTCATGTATGCTATGATGTGTATTAAGTTAGATATTAGTTTTGCCGTTGGCATAGAAGCATGATATCATTTTAACCATGGCCAAGGACATTGGATTGGGTAAAGAATATACTATAGTACTTGAAGAAGACTAAACGGTATGCTCTAGTTTACCAGATATCCATGTTATGTCCTTTAGGTTACATCGACTCGATTTTATAATTGATTGGTGATCGAGTCATCCTCTGACTATGTGTTCACTCTAGGAGTTGAATACTGAGACATGAAGGAGTGTTGATCAAATCATAGACTCGATCATGAAAATTACAAGTGTGGTTTCATCGGAAACTACTAAGGTAGTTGTTCATCTCAGTAATTTCCTAATAGCTTTGACCGTGATTCCGAGTATGTGTATGAGTATTATATTTTGTTATAATTACTCTAGTCATACGTCTAACTCGAGGGAAACACGATCTGATAAAGCTAAGCAATCACATAGAGATGAAGTATGAAATTAATTAAGGATTAAGTGCGCAGCAAGACGTTATGGTTTCCAAGATATCATCAGAGAACAACCTGGCAGAACTTTTCACAAAATGCCTATATGGTAACATGATTTACACATGAGGTGAAAAGTATGGTAGTTCGATGTATCATGGTTCGAGACCTGCTTAGAGTATAAGTGGGAGAGTTTTGGCAGTGGGTATACTCGAAAGCATGATTTTGAGTATAAGTGGGAGATTGTTAGGATTGGTATACTGAAAAGCACATTTCGAGCATGTTGCACGGATAGAATTGCTTGTATACAATAAACTCTACAATCCACTTTTAACCCAAGGCGAGAAGAAATAATTTTATCGCATTGGTGTTTGCTTATGCATTTATAAGATGTTTCTCAAACATTTAAATGTATAAGAAGCAAATAAGTCTAATTCTTCTGCATAGTAGACTGGTCGTGAACGACGTTCACAGAAGGTGACGCAGTCGGTCCTTTGCAGAAGAGAAATAGAATTTCACAACCTAGATAGGATTTGGCTACCTATCGTGAAAGGTTGCAGTGTCAGTCCGCATGTTTCCTTACCTTAGGAAATAAACGACACCGGTGTGGTATAGCACTGAAGGATCTAACAGTTGAGATAAGTCTTTCTTGCTATTTACTGAAAGACGAGGTCTCGGTGATTGTTATTTCTTAATCATTGTTGATATAACATTGAGCATACGATATTGATTATGCAATACTTTGATTTATCAAATGGTGCGGATTTTTCGCAATCCAAGAATCCTGATATCTTGGGTAGTGGTGATCTATGTCTAGAGGTGCTAGTATTGTTATTGCAATGAATCGTGTGCTGGGTAAGTCCAATTTGATAATATCCTCAAGAGGTGTTCGAAAAAGGTTTTATTATTCAGAAACCCGGCCGGTTGGAATTTATTCCAGAATAATAAATAAAGATTTTGAACTAGACAACTCTTGGAAAAATATATTAATTAATTAAAGTCAAATAGCAGACTTAAATTAATTAATGGATATTTATATCTTAAACACGAGAAATAATAAATTAAAGAGGTAAAGCCCATTACTCGTAATTTGGGATTGGACGGGCAGTCAATATTATTATTCTATAGTGGATGATAATAATATTCTATTGGACTTGTATTAAATTGGGGCTCAATTTAATTAGTAAAAGTCCAACAGGTTTGGCCCAAGTCCAACCTCCATGGATCCCTAATCTGGCCCATCATAACTCTACAAAATGTAGGGATTTGACTCTTAATTTTCGTGCTCCCCAGTGGGAGTGGACGAAAAATCGGTTTTTGAGAAAACTGATATTCTGTCTTCTTTCTAGTCAAGCCTTTTTCGATTATGACAAGCTTTGCCCACCCAAAGGTCATTATCTGAGTTCGGGATATAGATTAGAAGATTCGTGGTTGAGTACGAAGAACATTACGTGGAGAAGGCGCAAGCAATCGTCGATTCTTTGGAGAATCAGATCGGTAATCCTAAACCGTAGAATATCATGAATTAGGATTTTAATTCCTTAAGCATGATTTTTGTGCGTTCTTGTATGCAATTCAATGTTTTACATGTGAATCAGTTAATCCCATAATCAGTCAAATAAATCCATATGTATGATTTATTTGTGAATGCATGTCTTCCGCTGTGCAAGGGGCACCAAACCCCAGCAGGGTGGAGGTGGCGCATCGGTGGTTGGCCGCCGCCTTCTTCCTTCCTTGCGGTCGGCGTTGGGAACCGCTCGGGCCGGCGTCAGGGCTACCCAAGTTAGCTCCGGCGAGTTGGATAGCCACTTCTTCGGAGCCGGCGTCGGATAGGGATACCGACCTTGACCGTTTGGAGGAGCCGCTTGAGGAGGATGTTACGCCTCCCATATACTTCGGGTGCGTCCGCGTCTCCTGCCAAACGTTGAGGTACTTAAACGACTTATAGTTCATGGATTGGTAGGTGCTCAGCGCGGCAGTGATGATGTCGACCTCGCTCCGGCCGCTCTCCGCATTCCGCTCTTCCTGGAGGAAATAGCCATTGAACTTGCCAATTTTATCGTTGGCTCGGTAGATGGCGTTGCGCACCATACTCTCGTTGCGCTCGATTGTTCCCGATGGCCGGTTTCATTGTACCGGCGAGCGATGCGCCACCAAAAGTGATCGCCGGATTGGTTCGTGCCAACCACCGGATCTTCGGAGATTTCCAAGTACGCCGTGAACAATTTATACATCTCCGCCGGAGTGTACGGTGTGTGGACACCGCGAGTAGGAGGAGTCAGAGTTTGGGAGGGGGCGGTCGGCCTAGGCTCCGGTGTCCACCCGTATCGCCCTTCGGGGGCACCTTGGTCGTCGATTGCGTATGGTCGGTAGCCACCCAGAACGCCCAAACTTTGGGTTTGAGGAGGGGCCGAATATTCCGTTTCCGGACTAGGAAACGGTTGTGAACCGAACCATTCGGGGTTCCAACCGTGGTAGGGCGGGGGGTCATCGCCTTGGCCGGACATTGTTATGATGTAGGAGTGGAAAAAAGATTGAGAATGGATATGAGAGAATGAAGTTGAGAATGAAAATGAGAATGGAAATTAGAGAGTGTAGATGAGAATTGTGTAGTGTGGGGTGAATTTTTTTGGTGTCAAAAGTGGAGTATTTATAGATGAAAATATGTATTTTTGGGGGAAAAAAAATTAAAAAAATGATGGAAAACGGTAAAAAACGGATCTACTTTTTTTGGGAAGTGGAATTTTTTTTAATCGATATTTTAAATTAAAAACTGATTTTTTAAAAATAAATAAATAATTCAAAGGCAACGGCTATGCTGTTGCCCAATCGCGTTCCGCCACGTCAGCTGCTCGCTGGCACGGCCGTGCTCGATGCATCGAGCAGCGCCGTGCCAGCGGCGCGAGCGAAGCGGCGGTGGAGCTCGTCCTTGCCAGCGGCACGGACGGACGGACGGCGTCCGTCCACCGTTGCAGATGCTCTAAGGTTTGGTACTACTTCCTTCTAAAGATAAAATATTACTCCCTCCATCCCCAGAGAATATGCACTTTGGATTCGATACCAACTTTAATATAAAATTGATAAAGTAAGAAAACTGTAGATAGAAAAAATAATTAAAATATTATTAGTATGGAATGGATTCCACTTTATTAAAAAAAAAGTCTTCAAAATTAGAAAAAAATGACTAAAATAAAATGAGTACATGGCAGGAGTACTAAAATAAATGGGAGGATTTGAGAGAAAGTACATCACGGGCTAAATGAAAGGTGGGTCCGCATTTAATGCTGTTTTTCAATGAAATCAGTGACGGATCCAGAAATATTATATTTGGTATACGATAAATAGTTACACGAAAGATTAAACAACTAATCAATTTTTTTATTCTATTATTCCAATCATTTTTTTCCAATGAATCACTTCATTATATGTAAAAATAAAATTATTTTTTATTCTTATTACTTGAAAAATATTACTACTATTTAAAATGCAGGTTCTTATATATTTATTTAACACAAACGTTATTTTGGTTTAATTTTTTTAATATTTTAACCAAAACAAAATACATAATATTTTCGGTATAATCCCCAAATATGAGCATAATTAAAAGTCATAAATTATAAAAATCATATCCAGTTATATATACTTTAGTTATTGGGTATGAAACAAATGAGAGAACAAATTATTTGGAGTATTATATTCAATCATATCCATACGTAACAGCTGTAAATTGATAACAAATTAAAACAGAAATATAGATATCAAATGCAAAATAGCAGAAAAATACAAAAATGAAAACAGAAATATACATATCAAAAGCAAAATAGCAGAAAAATGCACTTGAGAGGACTCGAAATCTGGGTCTGCGCTATAACATATCAGCATTATACCACTGGGTTATTTGCTATTTTGGAGTACCCCTTGTTCTTAACTAGATCCGCCACTGAATGAAATTATACTGTTTTGGCGGAGTTATTTTGTACAAATGATTGTAACGCTGTTTTTGCAGAAATATAATACTACCATTTGCCTTTTTATATCGGGATAGAGGGACAGGGTATTACATTTTACAAAGATGTAATACATTTATGTTTAACAAAATATTATTAAAAATAATCCAATAATTAGATGCTAAGAGCATGCACAACGGTGGGCGCCGGCCCCACGTCCGTCGCCGTGCCAGTGAGCAGGCGACGTGGCGGCAAGCGATTGGGCAACGGCATAGCCGTTGCCTTTGAATATTTTTTTATTTATTTAAAATTAGTTATTTAATTTTAAATAATGATAAAAAATAAAAAAAATATATTTTCCAAATCCCAAAAATATGGCCATTTTTTTGCCCGTTTTTCTGAATTTTTTTGAATTTTTTTCCCCAAAATCATCTATAAATACACACATTCATCATCCATTTATCACATCAAATCATCTTTCATTCATCTCTCATTCATAATTCTCATACAAACTATCAACACATTCATCCCTCACTCAAAACCTCAAATGGATTTCACTCATCTTATGGCAGAAGCGGAGCGCGAAGAACAAGAATACTATGAACAACATCGTGCCGCTTACGAAGCATATGTCGCGGAGAATACCCCCGCTCCTCCTCCTCAACGAACTAGATCAACTCGCCGCTACATCCATCGTGACCAGGAGGGAGCCCACGAAAGGCTCGTTGCCGACTACTTTGCCGACCAGCCGCGGTTTTCGGCAGATTACTTCAGGCGCCGTTTTCGCATGTCAAAGCGCTTGTTTATGCGAATTGTCAACACATTGTCCGCACGTGTTGAATTCTTCCAAACAGGTCCAGATGCAGCCGGCCGGCAAAGTATCACGCCGTTGCAGAAGTGTACGTGTGCCATCCGACAACTCGCTACTGGGCAAACGGCCGACATCTTCGACGAGTATTTGCATATCGGTGAGTCCATTGGAATCCTTTGTCTAAAGAATTTGTGCGAGGGCTTTCGTTCTGCTTTCGGGGATGAATTCCTTCGGGGTACCCACCACCGATGATTGCCAACGGTTGCTTCGTCTTCACGAATCAGTCCATGGCTTTCCCGGAATGCTCGGCAGCATTGACTGCATGCATTGGAGGTGGAAGAATTGCCCGACTGCTTGGAGGGGGCAACACTTAAGCGGTCACAAAGGCGGCGGCCCAACACTTATCCTTGAGGCGGTCGCCGACTACCGCCTATGGATTTGGCATGCATATTTCGGCGTTGCCGGATCCAACAACGACTTGAACGTGCTCTATTCGTCACCCCTCTTCAATGATGTGATGAATGGTGTAGCACTGGCGATCGACTTCACCGTCAACGGAACTACATACCACATGGGTTACTATCTCACCGATGGTATCTACCCAAGGTGGTCGACTTTCGTGAAGACGCTCAGCAACCCGCACGACCCGAGACGGGTTCTTTTTGCGCAGCGTCAAGAGTCCACGCGGAAAGACGTCGAAAGAGCCTTCGGGGTCCTTCAAGCCCGATTCAACATTGTGAAGGCCCCAGCTCGGCTATGGTACATGAATAATATAGTCGACATCATGTTCACGTGTATTATCTTACACAACATGATTATAGCCGACGAAGGGCGAGGGCGGCTAGCTTCTACGACGAGGATGAAGCTGGAAGCTCAACAGCGAGGTCTCCCCCACGCCGAGGTGAGCATACGACGGTTGGCCAGAGGATCGAGACAAGGCACACAATGCGCGATACCCGAACCCACATTAAGGTATAAGAAGACCTAATCATACACATGTGGACGAAATTCGGCAACGAGTAGTAGTTTTTTTAATTTTTAGTATTTTAATTATGTAATTTTTAATTTTTAGGATTTTAATTATGTCGTTTTTATTTTATTTGTCATTTGTAATATTATTTAGGTTTTTTTAATGAATTTTAGTATTATGGAAATGTTTTTGTTTAATTGAATTTTAAATTAATTGTGCTCGTCCTTGCGGAAGAGCACAACTGTGGGTGTTGTGCTCTTGCCAGAGAGCAGGCAGAAAAAGTGGGTCCGGGCCCACAACCGTGCCGCTGGCAAGAACACGATTGTGGATGCTCTAAGGTGCAACATGTCGATGTGGTTTGGACGGCTTGGGTTTTTCTTTATAAAAACTTTCAAATTGCAAACGTCAATGATTGTAGACATTTCACGGTAATTTTTTTCTTTAAGGGTGACATAATTAATCCATCATTCAAAAAATAATTTTTTAATTTTCTTATGGGTGACATTATTAATTCATCATCATGGGATCTACAATGGTGTCCTATCTTCGGAGCTCATCTCAGAGTCTATTTCCATTTTCTCCTACCATGTCAGCAGGCCAATCTCAATGCTCATTTCCTTATAATGAAGCTCATCCCAAAGCCTATCTCAGAGGCATCTCATTTTCACATCAACACTATTTTATTTATTTTTAATATCAATGTCTAAATAAATTAATTAAGTTAAAATGCATAATAAATTAATTCTTCGATGTATTACAATATTGAAAAAATTATAAAATGAGAAGAAAATTTCAATAAAATTATAATAAAATATCAGTGCGCGTGACCACAGTTCTTCAATCATATCACGTTCGATTGTGAGGTATTTATAATAGGGGAAGAAATTTAAGAAATTACATAAAAAAAATGTAATCGTCCCTAACTGATGCTAACTTTGCAATCAAAAGCGTCACCCACAAGTGTACGGGCTAAGTAGTATATGTCAAGCTAAAATTATCGATCCTCGAAGACTAAAAGCCTTTTTGAGTATTGCGATGCAACTTTGAACACTATGTAGACTACTAAAATGGGTTTTGGGTTTTCTTTAACTAAAAGCAAAGAACAATTAATCAAATAAAGACTAATAACTAAGCAAGACAAACAAATGATGGTTTTTCACACAAATTTGTAAAGATAGGAATATGGATCCGTTAGTATGGATCACGGGTTTCACCTAGGGATCATGCTAATCTATTAGTTCTCATGTGTGGCCAGGAAAGTCGGGATAATTGGTTAGACCTCCTCTCGGGAGCATCTAACTCGTGGATTAATCCCTAGTGTAGGAGTCTCCTCCATACAATTAAAGATTAACTCCCTAGAATAACGGACCCAAGCTCTCTCTCTAGCTTATGCATCTCTCGATCACATGTAACGCACGTAGTTGTTAATTACCTAACCATTCTAATCATGCATCTCTCAATGTCAATAATTAGAACAAGATATATCAAATTGGTAGCTAGGCAATTGGATAATAAGAGCTCAATAACCAACAAAATCAACACAAAGAGATAGATAGCGTAAAACAAGGATCAACCTATGGATTCCATAAAAACTTCACCACATCCCTTAAGAAATCTAGTTACTCATGTTCAAAGATGAAACAAAAAGAAAAACAAAGCAAATGGAAGAAATCATGGATAGAAAATGGAAACTAGAACTCCCTATGGTAGAATGATGGTGGGGAGTCTTCTCATTCAATCTCTTGAGAGGGGAAGCTCCTAAGCCTTCAAATCCTCTTCAAAACATTGATTTCTTGCTCAAATTCGTCGTGTGGGAGTTATGGCTCGAATGTGTGAAGTCCCTTTTATATTTGGAGTGAAAAAAAAGGGCAAAATAAGGAATCTATGTAAAAAGCCCGGCCGGGCGATCCACAAGTGTCAAAATGCCCGACCGGGCATTCTCTATGGAACCCGCGATTCACTGCAAAACGCCCGGGTAGGCGTTTCTTCGAATGGAAAACACCCGCCCGGGCGAAATCTTTGTCTATTTATGTGCAGTTCCAGTAAGAACGCCCGGGCGTGTATTTCTTCGCCTAGAAAATGCCCGGGCCGGTGAAATCTCTGTATTGGCCTGTTCAACTCCGTTTAAGCTCACTTTATACCTATTTTTACATCAATGCTTCGACAAACTCGTTAGCTCTAAAAATAACAAATAAGTGGATAAAACCTAGACTTTATACCTCAAATTATTTAACAACTTGTGTTAATCACCCATCTAAACATCCTAAACTATGAGTTTGTTAGTCCTAGTGCCTCGCAATGGGAGCCGATGGTAGGGCCGATGCAGAGCCAATCACATATAGGCTGAGTTGATGGGGCGGCCTTGGGGCGGAAGCGATGGGGAGTGACCATCGGCTCCATCTCCACAATGGGAGCCGGTGGGTGTCGATGGGGGGCCGAGCGTGAGTGCTCTTAACATAGATAAAGTATTTTATATTTTTATCCATCCGCTAATTTTATTTTGTACTTAAGAAAACTTTTTTCGCAACTATTACCAACTGCGGATTTAAACTTGTGTCATCCACAAATATGATTATTTTTCATAAACTAATGAAGTATTTTTATTGAGAGCATCCATAGTGGCAAGTCTTGTTGTGATTCGTCTAATGATGTTGTTCGCCTATCAGGGTTGAAGGCATGTGATGAGGCTCGTTTCATGCATGTGTTCCTTGATAAAATGCACCCAATTATGTGATACTAACGTGCAATTGTGAGCTAGGTGTGTGTGAAAGTCCGCCATATTCGAAGGATGAACTGATCAAGTGGGCGGACAAGCGGATCAAGGAAAAGGAGGTGCTTTGCTACTCAAACTGATCAAGTCAGCAACTAAATGGAGCTAGCTGACGTTCCGCATGGAAGATGGAGCTAAAACCCCACCAAAAGCCGAGGGCAGGAATGAAAATTCGACAGGACGGTACCCTAGGGTTAAGAGCCCTACTGCCTCTCTATAAATGGGAAGCCCAGCGCGCGCGCGGTGGGTGGAAATGCATTGACATAGAGACACACTCCTTATAATTCAGCTCTCTTCTAGGGCTGAATTGGCAGCTCAATCTACTCAACCTCCTAAATTCCATCACATACACACTTGGTCCTTAGTCTAGTTTAGTTAGCAGCGGGTTGGTGTTAGTGTACGATTTCTATCTTTTAGTTCTGTTATTCTGCCTCGAGAAGAGGCTATGAAACAATTTCTACTTTTGATTTTGTTCACCTTCAGTTTATGCTTGATGTTCAGACTTTGGATATTTGATTCAGTGATTTTAAGTTTACTACTCTGGTTTCCGTTGAAAGTTTCTTTACCGTGCATAAAACCCCAGATCCATGTTTGATTTAAGATGAATGATGTGAATCTTAGCTCTAGTGTCCTGTTCTGGTAACTTTCGTTGGATCTACTCAGTTATCTATGATTTTGTGCGGTCGTGAAGTAATCGTGGATGAAATGTTTTAGGATGTTTAGATCTGATAGATGCGTTGGTATTTTTGCATGATCATGGGTTAGTTTCTTATTTACGTAAGTGTCGTTTAGATCTTAGGTGCAGATTTAAATTACAAGTTGTTATGATGAGTTGTTCTTTCGTACATGCTCAGATCTGATTATACTCTGTGTTTTCTGTTGATTCCGTGAAGAAGATGAAGTTGTTAGAAAAGTTTTACTTTATAGTACGATTTGCAGGGGATTGACAGTTCTTCACTTTATTCTGTTTGTCCATTTCAGGAAATCTCAATGATGATTGTTCAAGTAGAGTTTAATCTCGTTTAACAAGTGGATCAGTTTAGTTAGTTTAGTCTCTCAAGTTAAGAATCTCAACTTAACACCCCGTAGTTAAGGTTTTGAAAGCTCTTTTGACCTCTCACTCAAGTCAGATCTAGTCAGGTTGATCAGCCTGAATCTCTATTGGATCCATTCACCGGCATTTTGCAGGTAGAAGGGCGTACATCTGGCCAGCTGGATCAGTTTGACAATATAACTAGAGTATTCCAATGACAATTGAAAGGATGTTGTTTCTCATTCTCTCTTCACTCTATTGTTATCGTTGTGGCTTGCTCGAGTTGAATAGTCAAACTAATCCGGCTGACCAATTGTGTGCCCTTCTACCTGTGAAAACAAGTTAGTGGATCCAGTCAAAGATTTGGCCCGATCAACTCAACCTACTCCTATTCAAGTGAGATGAAAGGAAGAACTCGAAGACGTGCTTTCAAAACCTTAACCCACAATACTATTAACTAGTATAGGGAAGTAAGGATCGATCCCACAGAGATGATGTGTTTAACATTTGCTTGCGAGACACGAAATGGGAATGGTTGCTGCCACGCTTTCTAGGGGTGGGTTAAGTTAACTACGGGCTTGAGAAACTAAAACTACTCAACCGATCAACTCATGAAAGCTACAGTCTAATTGATCAACTTAACTAAACTTTCCATAAATGGACAAATAGAATAAACGGGGATTGTTAGTCCCCTGCAAAGTGTACGAAAAAGTAAAACGTTTTTAACAACTTCATCTTCTTCACAAAATTAACATGGTAAACAGAGTAGAAGAAAACAGATCTGAGAAGCTACGGAGGACGAAACGTCAAACAACTCATAAAATTGAATCCACTCCTAAGATCTAGTCTGCGACTACGTACACGAGAAACTACCCCATAATCATGCAGAAATAAAGCAGTAGCTACCCGATCTAAACAGAAACGTGAATTAAAAAATCAGATCTGACCCAACCAACATGAAATAAAACTCTTGAGTTGAGATGTGCAACATAAAACAGAAATAAAAACAGATCGGAAACAACTCGCACGAAAATAGAACATATCAGCTGGAAAACATAACTTCAATTCTACTAAATCAAACATCAAAAGTCGATAACATCCAGAAATGAAATACCAAAACAGGAAATTGTTTCATCTAGAATAAGACCAAGTGTGTGTGTGATGAAAACATGAAGATGAAGTGTTTGGAGCTCCCAATTCCAGCTCTAGAAGAGAGCCGAAATCTAATGAGTGACACCGATTGAAGCTCTTCTCCTTCCTCCTTCTCTATGTCCAATTATAGGAAGGCGTGAGATTTGGATCCTTAGGCATTTGTTCTTTGAAAGGTCATCTTTACCCATTGCCCCTTTAGGATTTTTCTTGTGCGACGCATTAGTCTTCTCATTAGTTGCTCCACCGCGTGTCATTTGCTTCAACTTGATCTATTTGCGCAGCAATTTGGCTCCATCTCCTGATCCATTCGTCCGCCCAGTTGATCAACTCGGTTTCTAAACATTGCGGACTTACACACACCTGGCTCAAAATAGGACGTTAGTTTACAGAATTTGATGCAGTTTTAAGGTAGGAAAATGCGTGAAACAAGCCTCATCAACAATCGAGAAGCATAGTAAGAAGCCTTTCAAATGGCGCCGTTGTCGGAGATGATGTTGTTTATCCTACAGTTGTTGCAAGACACTTTGGTGTACAAATTGTTAATACTATCTTTCTTTTGTTTGCAGTTGAGAGACATCTCAGGGCAGCAACAGTAGAAAATCAATGTCCTTATCTATGTGGATCAAGCGTTTCCCCTTATTGGAGCAAGAGAACACATAGATGGGCGGAGCGTCTCAGGTTTTGCTTAAAAAATTTAGTTTAAACTTTGTAAATAAATTCTTTGTTGTATTTTGTTTTCCCCAGTTTGAAGGCACCGAGTTCAGCAGGCAGATAGAGGAAGAAGAGGAATCAAACGTTGTCCAACCATGATCACTTCCTAGCCAGCTGACCGACTAGGATGCCAGCAGTGGAGAAAGTCAGGACATCACCTTCATAAGTCCGTCTGAGCCAAAGACCATCCCAAGTGAGGAAGAAGCTACCATGGTTGGTGATCAATAAGATGATCCGGAGATAAGGTCACTCTATGCCCATGATGTGAACGAACCAACCCATGTTATCTTCAACACCTCCGGCCAAGAGGCAATATATATTGAGCTAGATCTGCTGGCCATATTACCTGTTTTCTTGGGAACCAGTGCTGAATGTCCAATCAAGTTCTGGCATGAGTTGAGCAAAATCTGCGGGGTTCAGAAGAGGCCAAAGGGGCCAAGTGAGGAGGACTTCAAGTTAAAGGTTGTCCCCCTCGCTTTGAAGGGCGAAGCAGATGCCTGGTTGTGAGGATTGGAGCCTACCATCATGAAGGCATGGTCGGATTTTGAGAGGGAGTTCCTGACCTAATTCTTTCCAGCAGCGAAGACAAGTGCACTCCGAAGGGAAATCGGAGAAGCTACCCAAGGGTATGATGAGAGTTTAAGCAAATATTGGCATAGATACCGAGGTCTTCTAGATGCCTGCCCGAATCACAACATGTTGGAGGTGGAGGTCTATTCTAGGTTCTATGAGGGAATGGATGCAAGGAGTAAGGACCTTGTAAATTTGTCGAGCGGGGGTAATTTCTCCCAACTCCGGTTGAGTAAAGCCAAGATTGTCCTGGAGAAACTCCTAAATGCAAAAAGAGGGTACAATGATACTTCAGAAACTCTGCTTCAAAGCAATGTGGATAATATTCCCCCGGAGAAGGGCGACGAGCAGCTGAAGAACCGGGTTGATAAGCTTGAGAGGGCGTTCCAATCGGTGATAGAAATAAGTCACCGGCAAGCTTCTTCAATCAAACACCATTTCCAGACTGGTCAAGTAGACCATCGCCAGAACATGGGGGAGATTTGGAGTCCGAACAGGAGTTGGAATCCTGGAGGGCAGGAAGATGTGTACCAATACAGCTACCCCCACTATGGAGAACAGGAGAGCAGCCAAGCCCCACCTCACTGGAGCTGGGCGGAAGAATACTCACCTGCCCCGTACCAGTCAGAACCTTATCCAACCCACCAACCTCACCCTGATTTTCACACCTACGAGCCCAGTCAGCAGGTTTATCAAGCAAACTACCTCAGCCACTATCCACCTTTCCAAGATCCACCCCATAGCCCATGGTTCCCAAATGCAGAGGATTATATCCCAACATGGCAAGGAGGGGATTGGCAAACTCAAGATTCCCGGTGTTACCAGACCCAAGCTTGTTCTGATCAACATCAATACCAACCTCAGCTTCAACAGAGTCTTGAACCACTTTTGGATGAGAATCATTATGCAGCCCCTACAGAAGAAAAGATCGAAAGATTGATCGTATCCCAGCAGAGCATGCAGCGTTGCTTAAAGTCAAATGGTGAGCTCACCCGGGAAACGCAACACACGTATGAAGAGCAGAAATCCAGCATGGCTGAAATAATTAAGCAAGTCGCCCTGCTGGCTAACATAATGAAAGAGATACAAGAGGACAGAGCAAAAGCCAGGGTAAATGAGATGAGGATAGAAGAGGAAGGTGTGAGTGAACCTGAGGAAATGGAGCCATCAAATGCTGAGCAAAAGTCGGAGGACTCACTGGAGAAGGAAAAAGGAGCAGGAGCCATTGAGGCCGAACCAGCAGAGGATGAATCCCAAGCCAAAGAAGAGTCAAGCGTCGAGCCTCTCATCGACGACATGACATGCGAAACTCCAGAGGAAGCGGAGGATGAGCCTCAAATGAGGTAAGAAGAGGACATCATACGCTGTAAGGGATTTGGCGCTTCGTTATTCTACCTCTAGGCGAAAACAGAGCATATCTTGGAAGAAGAAACAGAGAAATTTGTACCTGAAGTAGAAGGAGACAGTGCGCAGACAGATAGACCACCTTTAGTGACTAACAAGCCTGATATGTACTACGATGAAGAAGACCCAGAACTGAAGGAGGAGAGGCCCAAAAGAAAGACTGCGAAACTAATCCACTGCAAGCAACTGAGGCCGAGGCCTAAGCCGCCCAAAAGGAAAGACCCTTCTGACCATGGGCTGCGCCCAAGGCAAAGTAGGAAGATTCAAGGAACCTACAAAAATCATAAAAAGAAATGGGTAATTATGATGGGGAAGTGCCCTCGGACTTTCAAGTGGAAGAGAAGAGCTGTGAGAAGAGAAGTTGTATCAGTATCCATAGCTAAGAATTGTTCCCAGAATGGTTTGCCGACCACTGAGCTGATCAAGTCAATAATAAGTTTAGAGTCACTAGATTCAGTTAACTGTGAAGATGACGGAAGAAATTGAAGGATGGAAGATTGTGAAGAGGGAAGGAAACTGCCGACAAATATGCACAATAGCTACAGGCAGGGCAGAAAGTACTACTCCTCCGGTCATGGCAGGATTCGATATTGCTCAAGCTCGAACAAGCAAGGGTCATCTTGCAAACGAATCGATCCACCACATCATGTGAATTGCAAAGTTTCAGGGAAGTATCCTGCTCTACAATTTTTCTTAACAATCCATGTGAAAGGGAAAATGGTAAATAAAATGGCAGTATGTGCAGCGGGAGAAATCCCACCACGCATACCCAGCCTGATCAAGTAATTAATAGCTGGGAATTACCCCCAAATTTCACTTGCTTAGCTCAATACGTATGTATGGGCAGGGTACTTGATCAAGTGGATTTCGGGAGTTGTCCGTGATTTGGAATGTAGTTTTTGTTTTTATTTCGGAAAATTTTGGACGTATCTGGAGGGAGTTTTAAATTTGAATGCTAAATCTTTAAATTCTTGAAAGAGAATCTCTGGCCCGTACTCCACAAAAATCTCTTAATTTGTTTCTTTCACTATCAGTTAGGATTTAGCGGGATAAGTGAGAAAGAGGAACTTACTGTGCAATTTTATTTTTTACCGAGAAAGTGAAAAAGCAGAATCATTTCACTTGGAAATTTGAAAATTGGCGCAGGAAGGCGAACATGCGCTTATTTCATAAGCGACCATTCTCTCTCCCCCCTATACTGCTATATCCGCATTTCTCTCTCCCACTCTCCCACATTTCCTTAACCTTCACAATCTCTCAAACAGGAAATCCCAAATTCCTTTCCTCAATTTTTGAGGCGAAGACCACCCTAATTACCGAAAATGGAAAAAGGCTCCGCTTCCAGTTGTTATCAAAAGCCCTCATCTGGCCGACGGGTGCGATTGATTCCGTCGGCACCTCGCCAGGAACCCTCAACACCCACAACCTCGTCGTTTAAACTACCGACTCCACTCAGTCTTCAGGAACGTCCCCAGGCGAGTCACAGTCTAAAAGTCCTAGGGGTGTAATGAGGAGAGTTAGGCCCACGGGAGAGATGCCTACCTGTTCACTTACCAGGCCACAAATGTCAGGAAAGCCGAAACTATTCCCTCTGATCCGGTTTTCCCCGAAAGTTCAAGCGACGTCGTATCCCTCCCGGATACAGAGGCCACCTCCCTCGCTTCTTCTTCCTCTTACAACTTACTTGCAGACACCAATAGCGCAGGAGAATGGAGTAATAAGGTCGAAGGGGAGAGGATCTGCGAAGGATGGTCAGCCGAAATGGAACAGGTAGCAGAAGGCGGTAAGCAACCAGATAATATGGTGGAGATCACGGTGATAGAATCTGAGTAGGATGAGGAGGAGATGAAGGGCAGCTCTAGTCAGACCAGTAAGCAAGGGGTGGAGAGAACAAGTTTCTCTCTTGAAGAAATCGAGTCTGAGGCGATTAGGGAAATACGAGAATTTGGCAGAAAAAGGAAGGGGAAATCGATAGAGAACCAAGAAGGTCCAGCCCTAGAAACTCGTGATGAAGCTGAGACAAGGGTTGAGGAGGTGACTGTGCCTGCCACGTGGTAAAAAAGGATTGAGGAGACGGTGGACGGGCTGGTTGCAGAAAGTGCAACGCAATGAACACTGATGAAGGAGCAGAAGAGCAGATGATCAAGGTCGTCGACCTTGTGAGAAGGATGATCTCCTGGATGGAGGAGAAATCTGATTCCACTCACAAGCATCCAATTCCCGTTCCTACTACTAGAGAAGCTAGCCCGAATACCGCCCCTGTAAAAGCAATAATGAAGAGGAAGGAAACCACCACCACCACCAGCCAACCGTGTCACGACCGCAGTTAGCTAAGGATAGCATAACTCGGGGAAATCGTGACTAAGGAGGGATTAAGAAGCGGGGATAGAATTTAGGGGAATATAAAGCCAAAGCCGAACGAGACACACAAGTTAACATCAAATAGGGAAAATACTTATAACAAAATACACTCGATCATACAAGATCGAGTGACTGTTCATACAAGTCTGATTATCAGAGTCAAACATAACATAGGCACTGCCTCTTAATTGACACAGCGGAAGCAAAAGAACGCGGTCCATGTGTGGAGACATGAACCTCCGAGAGTTTTATTCTTAGTTAGTTACTAGTTTGCTCTCCACAGCACTTGTTCCCCCCCTTTCCACGTCTCAACCTGCACATTTAGAAATATATGCAGGGCTGAGTACAAAAAGTACTCAGTGAACACATTGCCGAAAATTACACATATACATTTGAAAATATTGTCAAGCCATCATCACAGTAACACTCGGGGGTTTTATTGAAAAGACCCGAGCTTACTAAAAATATTCACATTGGACTGCAGTCCTTTTTTCCTGTACTTTGCCATATCTGATCACATTGTGCCGTCGAGATGGTGTTCTCGCACGGTCACCTTCTCTGCCGTTCACGGTCAGAGGATTCCCGTGTACACTAGTCCGAGCGGGGACACCACCCTCACTGGGACCCGAATTCGACTTATATATCATCATTCATAATTCACTTGGCCGTAGCCAACAGATAGGCATCATACCAAAACATTTATGGCAAGACAACATCTTTTAAGCATCACGAACATGTGTTCGTGTTTTCATAAAATACGATTTGTATTTTTAGTATAAGAAAGCTCACCTCGAACGCTTAGTTTCCTTAACTTGATTCTTTCGTTCCGACTTTACTTGCGAACGTACCCTTTTTAAAACATCACAATAGGAAAATACTAATTTAGTTTTAAACTAACTAATTAAATGAGAAATAAAACTCAAGGTTTAACTTTATTATTAAAGTTATGATTATTATCATTATTATTATTATTATTAAGAAATTTCCAAAACTTACGTTATTTACTACTACTTCGTTTGCTAGTTCGGTTCCAACCAAAATTGTTGTTCTATCCATTATTCTTACAGAAATATAGCACTTGATCACAATTAATTATTTTAGCTAACCTAATCATTTCATTCTTAAGCCTAAAAACGTAAATTCGAACTGGGCTTATAATCATTTTTCTGCTGCACTAATTAATTCACCAACAGTTGGGCTCAATCGTTTTTTTTTTTAAGGTGGCCCAACTAATTAAATTAGGAGCCCAAAAAGAAAAGGAAAACCCATTTAAAGAAAAACCTAACTCTATCTTCCTCCCTCATTTCAAAACAATATACAACAGTTTCTCTCTTCTCTCTCTCTCGCCTGGACTCCGCCGCCACCAGCTTCTCCGCCGCCAATCGGTGGCGGCCCTCTCCTCCCCCGCGTCTCTCTCTCTCTCTCTCTCCTTTCCCCCATCTCTCTCTTCCCTTCTCTCCTCACAGTCACGCCGTCGTCACTCTCCTGTTCCAGTTTCGCCGCCGCCGCCACTGTGCATGCACAGGCGGCGGCTTCACCGCCCTCTTCCCGGGAGTTCGCCGTCTGCATGCTCCCTCTCTCTCTGTTCAGATTCGCCACACCGCCACCACCGCTGCGGGTCCGCCGTCGCAGCGGGTTCGCGCCCCGCCGCCGTCACCGAGAACCCCCCCTCTCTGCCGTCGATGCCGATTCCCGTCTGGTGAGGGCGTCGGAAGGTTCGTTTATCTACCCTTCTCTTTTCAATATTTTTAAAGAGATTATTATTATTATTTTTGATAATTTTGCTAATTACATTCAAACTTCCAGATTCAGGGAATGATAAAAAGGGCAGATGTGATTTTAGAGCGTGGGCTGCCATCGATGGCGACGGAGTGCCGAGCTCGTTGCCGAAAGTTCTTCGGCAGATCCCTATATCATTTCAATCTAAGTTCATATTTTCCTATGAAAATCTACTATTCTTATGTTGAGAGGCTATAGCGAGTAACTACGTTCTTGAATAGCTAATTGTCTATGTGCATGATATTATGGTTTAGGCAGAGGATACTTTTGGTCTATGTATAGTGTTTCAATATGTGGGAAAAGTGAGAGGTGGGTACTCACCTTTGTGTGGTTGTGAAAATGACTTGTTGGATTTGTCTTCTTTATGATATGAAAAGCCTTGCTGGATTGCTTCCTTCCTCTGCTTCGATTTTGTTGGTAGTATGTAGTGGAGTAAATGTTGATTTGGTTGGTAGGATGTGGTGAAGTTAATTGGTATGAGGTGGGGCAAGTGAAAGAGATGGATAATATTTAGGAGAAGGAATACAAGTTGCCAGACATAATCATTTATCAAAATTCTCCTGACACATGAGATATGGTTGCAAGATATAACATTAAATGCTGCATTAAATGCAGCTGAAATAAAAACGATCTTCTAGGATTTGCTAAGATTTGTATTAGCTTTTCATATCTGCTTTGCCTCCCATCTTGCCTTATTTACTTATTTAAAAAAATGCATTTGCTTATTATTGTTTAATTTGGTGTAGGAAAGAACCCGTTTCAAGCTCGTGGCTGTCCGCGTTGTAGTTTCAGTTCTTCTTTTAGAACGAAGGATGTATTAAATTAAATTTTATTGGACTTTTATCAAATGTATCGGACATTATTATTTTAATTTTTGGAACCTTATTTATTTATTTAAATTATTACATTCTTATAGGTGTAATATATTTACGTTTTCTATTTACTTGCCTAGTCGTCAAAACAAACAACAACGACAATCTATCATAGTTCGGGTTTAATCGCGTAAAAGTTACTTACTTAGATAATCGAGCTAATATTATAGTCTCTTATAATATCGGCTTAGCGGGTCGTTACAAACCGCCTGCAGCAGAACCTGCCTCATCATCGGCTAAGAGGACCAAGATGGCCCAGGGTTCTGGCTCATCAGGAGCCAGAAGAAAAACTAAACTAAGACGAACCAAGCAAATTTTACCTTCGGTTTTAGTTTATGTTTTTCCTTGAGCATGCTCCTGTCTACTTGTATATATGCTTGTTTTTATGCCTTGTGTGACCTTCTCACAGTTAGCTCATTGCTTGGTCTAAGTGTGAGAAGTTTGTTCGTTAATGCATGTTCTTTGTCTCTATTTTGTTTGCTTTCTCTCACTTAGCCCGTTGCACAGAGTAAGTGTGAGAAGTCTTGTATATATATGTTTGTTTGTCCTCAGTAATATGTGTACTTCTCCCACTTAGCCCAATGCTTAGTCTAAGGGTGAGAATTTGAGTTTTCTTTGCTCAAACACTGACCACCCTATTTTCCACTTCATCAAGTTCGCTTGAGGGCAAGCTGAAATAAAGTGGGAGGGGGGAAAAATCAGTGTAGTCAGTTCTTGAAGCATGTTTAGTTAGGGATTTTGTGTTTTTAGAATGAACTAGTTTAAGAAAATGAAGGCAAGATTCCCTTAGTAAGAATGATTGAAGAAAAGTTACATGTTTATTTGTGAGATTCCCTTCTTGAATAAACCAAAATCTGTTTGGGTGAAGTGAGAACGATATAAGTGCTTTAATCTAGATCTTCTGTGAAGCCCTCTAAAATGTGAGTTAAAGGCCTACAGTAGAACACTCTCTACTGTAAGATGAATAAAGTGGCTACCATTGATGCTATGAGAAATATGACAGAAGGTAGTAAGGACTAAAGGCATTAGGGAATAACCAGTTGAGCCTAAATTCTTTTGAACTATGACCAGACTCATTGTAAGGGCAACCGCTACAATGCATCTTGAAGCCCAAACACTTAACATTTCTCTTGGAAACCAAAAATTTTAACCACCTGTGAACAGAAGGGATAGGGCTGAGGCAACTCACCAATTTGGGGTAGAAAGAATAGGCTGGCTGATCTGATAAAATGTGAGGAATATGTACCCAGGAAAACAAAAGAAGAAAGAAGAATGAAAACCTTGACCCACAAAAAAATGAAAAACCTTAGAAAATAAAAACAAAAGGGCATGAATCATAGAACCTGGTCCAGAAAAAAAAAGCTTATTAGTTATATGGGAAACAGTCAGAATAAGCAGGGAGGTTGTCCTGGTTCTTTCTCTAAGTTCACATGTTCACAGAAATTTTTGAGTTAGTTATTCGTTATAAACTTAGAACCCTTAGGACATTCGCCTTATCTCACATAACACCCTGTTAGCCCCATTACAACCTGATCAAAGACCTTAAGGAACTGTCCTAAGTTGGTGATTCTCAAAGCATCAATGGTATGGTAAAATGAATGAGTGAATGGTCCTAACAATTCTGGTGAGGATTGAGTGACTGAGTGAATCCAACAATTGGAAGGATAGAAGCTATCTTGACAAACGGACAAGCATGATTAGGTAGAAGAGAGAAGGGAAATGAATCTGAGACTGTAGACAATTGGATTGACCTTAAGCTTGTGGGGACGATTGCCAAAAAATTTAAACCAGTTCTGTCTCTTCTTTCTATATGACAATGTGTTCAGTTAACTTATGTGTTTTTTTTTCCTTTCTAGGCCTTTTACATGTTTACCTTTGTTTTACAATGCTTTTGAATAAGAACCATGTATGAAACTTGCCTCTTTTCTTTTTCTTTTCTTTCATACTTGAGGATAAGTATGGGTATAGTGTGAGTAATTTGATGAGACTCATTTCATGCATGTGTTCCTTGATAAAATGCACCCAATTCTGTCATACTAACGTGCAATTGTGAGCTGTGAAAGTCCGCCATATTCGAAGGATGAACTGATCAAGTGGGCGGACAAGCGGATCAGGGAAATGAGGTGTTTTTCTACGCAAACTGATCAAGTCAGCAACCAAATGGAGCTAGCCGGAGTTTCGCATAATAGATGGAGCTAAAAAGCAGCTCAAAACTCAAACTTCTAGATTCCATCACATACACACTTGGTCCTTAATCTAATTTAGTTAGCAGCGTGTTGGTGTTGGTCTACGATTTCTATATTTTAGTTCAGTTATTCCGCCTCGAGAATGGGCGATGAAACTATTTCTACTTTTGATTTTGTTGACCTCCAGTTTATGCTTGATGTTTTGATGTTCAGACTTTGGATATTTGATTCAGTGATTTTAAGTTTACTACTCTGGTTTCCGTTGAAAGTTTCTTTGCCGTGCATAAAACCCCGGATCCATGTTTGATTTCTAATGAATGATGTGCATCTTAGCTCTAGTGTCCTGTTCTGGTAAATTCCATTGGATCTGCTCTGTTATCTGTGATTTTGTGCGGTCGTGAAGTAATCGTGGATGAAATGTTTTAAGATGTTTAGATCTGATAGATGCATTGGTATTTCTGCATGATCATGGGTTAGTTTCTTATTTACATAAGTGTCGTTTAGATCTTAGGTGCATATTTAAATTTACAAGTTGTTATGATTAGTTGTTCTTTCGTAAATGCTCAGATCTGATTATACTCTGTGTTTTCTGTTGATTCCATGAAGAAGATGAAGTCGTTAGAAAAGTTTTACTTTATAGTACGATTTGCAGGGGATTGACAGTCGTTCACTTTTTTCTGTTTGTCCATTTCAGGAAATCACAATGATGAGTTGATCAAGTAGAGTTTAATCCTATTTAATAAGTGGATCAGTTTAGTTAGTTTAGTCTCTCAAGTGAAGAATCTCAACTTAACCCCCCGTAGTGAAGCGTGGTAGCAGCTATCTCATTCATGTCTGAAACTAATGTTAAACACATCATCTATGTGGGATCGATCCTTACTTCCCTATACTAGTTAATAGTATTGTGGGTTAAGGTTTTGAAAACGCTTTTGAGCTCTCACTCAAGTCAAATCTAGTCAGGTTGATCAGTCTGAATCTCCATTGGATCAGTTTGACAATTTAACTCGAGTATTCCAACGACAATCGAGAAGTATTAAGAAGCATAGCAAGAAGCCTTACAGCATGCAAGCCATAGGCTCGAGGAACGGAGGCGGCCCATCCGCCTCAAATGGCTGCAACGTGCCTAATAAGGGTGAATGTACAACACATGCTGAGACAAGTGAATGGTGATGACTGATGAATATGATTGTTTTCATGTTTTTTAAATTCTTATATACACTGGAAACATATTTGTATATATTTTTAAAATTAATTGCTTATCCATTATAAACAAATATAAACCCTTTTTTCTAAATGAAGTACTCATTGGCAACGCCTATTATCTTTTACAATAAATTTTTTATTCTATATGTATCCCGACATTCATCATAGTACTATCTCAAATTCTCTAACTTTTATCTAAATCCTCCTTTTTTTATTTATTTTTCCATATCTATTGTTGAGGCCGTGACAATCGATTGTCGAGGTGCTAACAATTTTCTACTAAAAACCATCCCAATATACCACATAAAAACATATTTTTCATGCTCTTAATGCTAGGTTTGACCTGTTTTAACTCTCTTTCTTATAAAATATTGTATTTGACCTGTTTTAACTCTCTTTCTTATAGAATATTGAATAATTTGGTAATCTACGTGTTTTGTGAGATATGTGCAAAATAGACTTCGAAAAATGATGAAATTGAATATCGAAGGATTTGGACCAAGTCAGTGGTCCGCTAACCCAAAGTCAGCAGCCACCGAGCGCGCCAGCGGTCGATGAAGGTCCATCGGCCCGTTGCAGAAATCAAGCCTGCCGGCGCTGCCAAGATAAAATCAGCGGTTCGCCAAATTCGCTGAGACGATATCAGCTTTATGCAGCTGATGCATTCGACCCTAATTCGCTCCAAGTCATACTTTTCTGAGCCAGAATTGTTGTAATACTTAGGAGAACGCCTCAAAGTCTATAAATACACCCAATAAACCAGTCTTTCAATTGAGAATCTCATCTCTAAGAAATTCACTTTCCCCTTCCATCATCATTCCTCCATCATTCACACTTGGAGATTGGAGCAAGACAATAGAAAATTAAAACTTTGAGATTCATCCCTTTGGATTATTATATCTTTAGGTGTTTTTCGTGCTTTCTGACATTGTTATGGATTTTGTTACCTTGTCTATGGTAACTAATTTGTAGAATTCCAGGGATTTAAGTATAATATGTTTATTTAATTCCAGTTGTTGATATTCTAACTTTATTTACTTCATTCAATCCAGTTCGATAATGCTTCTAGTTGAGTGACACAACCTATGTATGATCTAATGGCATGTAGGTGAATCAAGAGAGAATCCATATGTTTTCTTCATTCTTTGGATGGAAATGAACGATTTCAATGACCGCTATAAAAATAGGCAAGTGTTGATGGGCGAATTATTAGCATACAATCACTACAATTATAATATATCGATAGTATAACTAAAAACGAGCACATGCTATTGAATTAACATGGTGTTGGGTTTGTATACTAAAAGATGCTTCGAGCATACATGTCTTTGTACAGTCAGCTTGTGCATGTATACAAGAAACACCACGTCTACTAGTTTACCTAATTATAAGAATAAATAATATAATATAACGGTTTATTTATTGAAATATAAATAAACAAATCTAAGGCTTCTTACTAAGAAGGTTAAAGTAGGGGAATCTGATGATTTTATCATAGGTTCTCCAGTAGGGGACTTGACCAGAACTAGTAAGAAGAAAAACGAGTTCACAACCTAGATCAGCGTTGGCTACCTATTGGTATGGTTGCAGTGTTTGTGATAATTCTCTCTTACCTAAGAAGAGATTAGTAACACTGGTGTGGTAAAGCACTAAAAGGATCAACACGGAATATAGCCTTTATTGGTATCTACTGAAAGAATATATTTCAGAAATTTTAGTATTTCTTAGTCTATGAAAATAATATTGTTATTGTTTATTTAATCAGACGACACTTTGACTTATCAATATGTGAGAGTTTTTCGCAACTCAATCATAATATCTTGGGTGGTAGTAATTGGATAAATGAAAATATTAGAATATTAATTCGTGTGCCCAGTGTGGTATGATTAATCCTCAAGATATGTTTGAAAAAGGATATATTATTCAGAAAACTGCGCAGTTGGAATTTTATTTCATGAATAATAAATAAAGTTTCAAACTATAAAATCTCTTTGGAGTATTAATTTAATTCAAGTCACATAGCAGAACAAAGAATTATATTAATTGATTAAGATAATCTTAAACGCGGGAAATATTATAAAATAAAATAGAACCCAAGTTCTTCGTAATTTGGTGATTTAGATGGGAGTGTGAAGTTCCATTATTGTTGGGCCTGCCTCTCGACTCTAATGTCGAATGACTAGACTCAGGAGTAAGCAAGTGTGCACATTTGAGAATTAATGCAAGGCTCGGTCCAGACACAACGCTCCTTAAATCCACTGGATCACTGGGTCCAGGAACTCAAAAGAACTACAGTGTTTTTGTCGTTGGACACACTCGACTCCCCTTCAAAAATAAATCCCTCAACCCGAATACTATGAATTAGTATAGGGAAGTGGGGTCGATCCCACAGAGATGGATTCGCAGGGTAGTGCTAAGAGACTACGGAAACAAACGGCTGCTGCCACGCAGATTTTTAACTACCACTAGATCTAGGCAAGAAATGTAAACGCTAGACCTAGGACACAAAAAACTTACTGGAATCAGACATCAAATCCGAAAGACACAATCACTTCCTTGACTGAGTAAATAACTAACTGATTGAGACTAGGCAGAAAGAATAAAACAGCGGGGAACATGATTCCAAATATAGCAAGTACGGTAAAAAGCTGCAGATAACAAATCAGCTCCAGCTAGCTTCGCATGCAAAGTTCCTAACAGATTCAGAAACGCAAATGCAGAAAACAGAGCATACTCCCAGATTCGATTAGAATATAGAAATTGAGATGCCGGAAACTTGCTACGAATCGGAAATAAACCAGATCTACGTAAACTAGGCGGAATGAAATGAAAACACGTAAGCTAGGCATGAAATTTAAACACTCCTGCTCAGAATCACGTCGGATGCTTAATCCACTCCGGATCCAAGCAATCCAAACTCAACAATCAACTAAATCAACTCCATAACTCCGATTCTAACAGATCTGCTCCGATCACCGCCAAATTCAATCAATCAAGAACAATCTGCAAACAAATCACAAACTCCAGCAAAACCCAACCTCCGATTCATCCAAAAACAGAACCATTCTTCAGATCCAAACGAAAAATATCAGCAAATAATCAGAAACCAACTGCAAAAAAAATAAACAACTCCGACAATCCAACTCGACATCAAGCGAACTCAACCAGCAAACCAGAAATGAACACAATAGACATAAGCGAAAGTAAAAATCCGGAATAAAACAGGAAATATTGGTTAACAAAAGAAAACCGAGCTTCGAACAGCGAAGCTCGGCGGAATCAGTGTAAATAGCAACGGAAATGTAAATTGTTTCTTCGCCCTTGAACTAGGACGGTGTTACAACCCTCGAACCACTCTTGGAAAGCTAAAACGTGAACCCCAGCCAAGTGCTAACTGAAATCTCTCGCGAATTTGAAGTCAAGTGTGTGGAAAGGTGAATCGAGCAAGGGGCTGTTAGTGAGGCCTCCACCGAGAAGGTCCCTCCAGCCTGCATGCTTCTCCCTTTTATAGATGCGGACATAGCCTTCTAGAGTTTTCGTAGAAATCCCTATTCTACCCTTCAACTCCGAGGCTTCCTCCGTCTAGCAATTTTCTTCCAATTGTTCACCCTTTCGCCAGTTTCCTAGGACCATGCAAGCGTCCTCTTCTTTTCCTGGATCTGGCGAAAAACTTCACATACCTGACTTAATTCAATGCGTTAGACCCAGTAATTTCATGAAATGAACCCCTAGACCGATGCATGAAATTAGCCTTATCAAACTGCTCACACTTAAACCATGCTTGTCCTCAAGTATGAAAGACAAGAAAATAGGAATAAGGCGAATTTCAATGCATGGTTACCAAGTAAAACTTTAAAAAAATGAAAACAAAACAAACTCCTAGACCTAAGCAACTACGGACTTAGAAAAGAAAATAACACAAAGAACAGAAACACAACAAAACAAACAAGCATGAACTAGTTTCGAATTTTTAAGCTACTATCCCCACAAGTTTAAGTTCAATCTGATCGATTACAGTCTTCAAATCTTCCCCCTTCCTTCGTCTGCCTAAACGGTATGTCAGTTAGTCAAGATAGCCTATTGATTTCCCATCTGTTAGGTTCGCTCGACCACTCATTCCTCACCAGGGATGTTAGGATCAAAAACGCTCCAAAGTTAGAGTTATACCACTGATGCGTCGGGTTATGAGAGTTTTCTCCCTATTCTTCCTCATTTCCTATGAATTTCCCTGGGCCAGGCTACGATTTTTTTTTTTTTTTCATTTTTCTGTATTACGACCCCTTTCCCCTGGACTTCGTCCAGCTTATTCCTCCTATTTTTTTTTTTATTTTTTTTTTCCTGGACTTCGTCCAACTTATACCTCCGGTTTCTGGACTTCGTCCAGCTTATTCCTCCTTAACCCATTTTTTTTCTCCTTCATACTCTACTCCCTAAGCATCAAGTGATAGCCCATTGTTTCATGTTAGCTCTAAAAGTATTTAGGCTTATAACTCTCTTTATAGTAGGGCTGTACAGCTAGGTTATCTAAGGCGTTTTCCATCGTCCTAACTTCATTCAGATCGCATTCGGCTTATTAAGGAAGAAAGTGTCAAAGTTGACCTGCTTTCTCTCTTCAATCACTCTTACTAAGGGGATCTTGCCTTATTATCTAGCTAGCTCATGCGAAGGCGCAACAAACAAACTAAGGCATGCAAAAAAAACAAAACACCCCCTTCTCACACTTAGACCAAAAGTTGGGCTAAGTGTAAGAAAGACAACACATATGTACAATTACAGAGCATGCTGGCATATAAGAACACAAACAAAACGGAAAAGAAAATAAAAAAAATAAGGGTTACTTGGCTCCGTGGGGGGTTCAATTCGGGGTCTGGCCCCCGCGAGGGCCAGACTTTGGTGGCGCTGTCTGGTGGGTCACCTTAGCTTTCTTTCTGGCTAGCAACTCCGGCTTCTCTTGTCGTTCTTCTGTCGGGCGGGGTACGGTTGTCTTCAATATCACGGGCCGAGAGGGAGATGGAGTAGTCTGTGGCCTCAGGGCATGCGGTGGCTTCTGCGCAGTCAGACTTCCTTGACCTGGCGTTGTAGAATCGCCGCTAGGCTTCGGAAGTTCCTTCGGTGTCTCTGGGAACCTTGCTCTAAGCCACTTTGTCATTGCCATCATCAACTCAACACCTTCCGTCATCTTTTCAGTACATCTGGTCGATGTCGCCACAAGATCAGACATGCGCCCCTTGAGGGTCACCATTTCCTCCCTAACCTTCCGAACTTCTACTCTTATTTCTTCGATCTCCGTTCGTACTCCGGCGACTTCCTTCCTCACTTTCTCAGCCTCACTACTATCCTTCCGTTTACCCCGCAGGGACACAATTTCATTCCGAACCATCTTCATTTCTGACCTCATCCAACCAACCTCCTTTCGCACTTCCTCTACTTCTATCCTGGCTCCTGCTTCCAAACCAGTAGTATTCTTCACTTCCACCACATCGGATTCCTGTTTCACCTGAGTCTCTGACTGCCCAACCTCGTAAAAGCATATTTCCCTTCCGCGTGTGATCAACAACCCTTTATTGAAAAAATAATCCATGTTAAAAACCTCAGGGGGCGAACACGTCTTTACCTCTCGGCATGCCTTATGGATCTTCATGATCACATTCCTCTGCAGATAAGCTCCGAGCAAGTGGCACGTGTATAGGTGCCGGGAAGGATTTGCAGTCACTTGATGGCAGGCTTGGGCTATCCAGTAGCGCAAGTGAACTCTTACCCCCGTAGCCATGCACCATGTGAAGTACAGATCGGCAGTAGTCAGAGCGTTGTTGGCTGTGCCCATTAAATTGTAACTAATAAAAGTCTGGGTAAACCTCAGGACCCTATTTTCGATGTGGTGTGCCTTCGAAAAGCTTGTTTTAAACTGACCCACCCTCGGGTGAGTCAAGAACTCCCATGCGCTCTGCGTTTTGAATCCCGGCGTCATTTTCGGGGGACCAATCATCCTCTCGCTCCACAGGCCTTCATCGTCCTCCGTTCGCGTCTGCAAACCCATCCGCAAGGTCCATTCCCGGATTCTCATCGTATGTTTCTCACTGAAAAGGCTGAAATGAATGGAGTCGGCATCCAAATCGGTAGTGGACTTAAATCGGAAGGTGGAAAAGAATTCTTGGGCCAGGTCAATCGGAACCTCGGTAGTACTGTGCTTGAGCAACCAATCGAAGCCTATTGCGTCGATATAAGTCCGGAATTCATCGTTGCAAGCAATTGTTTTGAGCTCCGATGAGCTATACATCTTTCCGGACTTAGCGACCTTCCCCTCAGTACTCTTCTCCTTATAAATGGCCGGGTGCTTTGGGTCGTCAAACGTCCTCATTTCATCTAGCAAGCTGTTTGTTATCCACACTTCGGTTGGCTCAAAGTTGAATTCCTCTTCTTGTTCCTCTTCCAAGTTGCTGGACTTAGAAGGGCTCTCGGTTTCTGCGGCATATGGCACCTTAGCTGCCGGCGGAAGCGTGGATTTAGTAGAGTTCCCTCTCGCCTTCTTGGTCGAGGAAGGAGCAATTTGTTTCCCCTTCATTTTCTTCTCAGCCGCTTGGCGACGTTTCTCCTCATCACTCTCCCCCCTGCCAGGTCTGGGAGAGTTCACCTGTTCAGAAGTTGTGGTCTCTGGACCCAGCAATTCTTCCTCCGTCGGCTCCACAGTTTCATCAATCTCATCAATGAGGCTCCGGCGAGCCCGCCTCCTAGCATCTCTGGGGTTGACCGGCGAGTCGGTCTCCTCTGGGATCTCGGTCAGATCCACAATCAACTTCACCCCGGCGTCAGCGGGTTCCTGGCTAATTTCAGAATCGAGGGCTTCTCCCTCCTTGGACAACAATGGGGTTGCCCCCGAGATGTAAACAGGGGTCTCTACCCCCTCAAATCCTTCTCCGACGTGGGCCTCAGTACCCACCGGTTTCTCAGAGGTATCCCCCTCCACATTTTGTTCAGAATTTAGGGCCTCATCGCCCCCACCTTCACCAACTATAGGGGCTCCCCCCCACAGATTCTTTCAAAACAGGGGTTTCCCCCTCAGTTGCAGAGTCTAATCTTGGTTCGCACATAGCCAACAATTCCAACCCTGTGACCAAATCTAGTCGTCTTCACGATTCCCTGCGGTGGTTGGTTCCGGGCTAGGGGTCGTGGATTCTTGAATGTCCTCCGGTTGTGTGGTGGTCTCCGGAGCAACTGTCTCCTCTGGTACGGCAGTGGGTTCCGGAATGTCGATGGCTTCTTGAATGATTTCGGGTTCGGCGACGGGTTCTGAGACGGTCTCCGGTTGTGGTACACTAGAAGACGGAGCAGCTTGTACGGATTTACCCATTACGGTTGCTAACATGGCGAATGCCTCCATCGCCTTTTCCGCACCCCCAAATTTCTTGAATAGCTCGGTCATAAACGCCGCCGCCCCAGAGTCGGCGGACCCTGAGGTGCTTCCGGTTCCTTGTTTGTTTTCCATGGATGTTGTTTTGGGGAATTTTTGTAAAGAATTTGGGGTGGAATTAGCAAATTAGGGTTAGAGAGAGTAAAAGGGGAGAGGAAATTGGGGATTTTTGTGTTTGTGAATATTGGAGAGAGAATAGGTAACGAAAAATAAAAAGGTAAAACGATTATAGTGTAGGCATGAGAGAGGATGTTTTGGCAGGCGGTTGTAGGTGATGACGCTTGCGACCGTACGCCTCCCCATAAAGTGCCTTTTGAAATCCGAACCGGTGCCAACTCCCTCCAAAATTTTTACTCCACAACTCCTTACCCTTGTGAATTCCTTCTGCAAAATCACACTTAGAGAAAAACATTAAACTAAAAATTGAAACGCCAGACTCCCCGGGTCTAGGGTATGACAGTATCAAAAACATTCCTTAAGGAGTCTGGTATTTCGAAAATATTTTTGGAAGATTATTTTTTTTCTGATTTGTTTGGGTTTTTCTTGATTTAAAGAAGGCGATTGAATATTTACAATTTATGTTCAAGTGTTCTCAAGATTCCCTAGGTCAGGTCATGCTAAAACTTCTTGGATGTTGGACCTAGGAAATTTCTAAGAACACTCACTTCCCAGATCTATTAGGCGATATCATGGAGTGCGCGTAGTGGCATTTCATCCACTACACACATCTCTGAGCTATCCCTAAATACCTTTACCCTATGACCGTTAACAAGAAAAGGAGTAGAGTTTGAAGAACTTCCCTGGATTTCTACAGCTCCATTTGCACGCAGACTCACGACAGTGTATGGCCCAATCCATTTGGACTTTAATTTACCAGGCATTAGCTTGAGCCGGGATTGGAATAGAAGAACCTTCTGCCCGACTTGCAATTCCTTGACCCGGAGGTTCTTGTCATGCCAGAGTCTCGTTTTCTCTTTGTACCACATCGCCGATTCATATGACTCCAGCCTTAGCTCCTCCAACTCCTGCAGCTGCAATTTCCTCTCTTCCTCGCAGGATTCGGGTCTCATGTTTATCTCCTTGACCGCCCAATATGCTCGGTGTTCTACTCCCACGGGCAAGTGACACATTTTGCCGAACACAAGCCTATATGGTGACATCCCAATAGGCGTCTTGTATGCCGTCCGGTAAGCCCATAGTGCGTCTCCAAGCCTCTTACTCCAGTCTTTCCTGGACGGATTAACCGTCTTTTCCAGTATCGACTTTATTTCTTTGTTGGATATTTCCGCCTGGCCGTTGGATTGAGGATGATAAGGTGTAGACAGTCTGTGGTGGACACCATATTTTCTCATCAGAGCTTCAATAGTCCGGTTGCGGAAGTGCGTCCCATTGTCAGATATTATAGCTCTGGGCACTCCGTACCTGTTGAAAATGTTAGCTCTAAGAAACTTTGCTACCTCCTTAGCTTCACACGAGGTGGTTGCTTTTGCCTCTATCCACTTTGACACATAATCCACTGCCACAAGTATGTAAGTGTTTCCGTATGAAGATGGAAATGGACCCATGAAGTCCATCCCCCAAACATCGAAGATCTCACACACAATCACTGGAACTTGCGGCATCTCATCCCTCCTGGATATTCCCCCGGTCTGTTGACACCTCTCACAATTCTGACAAAACTCGAACGCATCCCTATGCAATGTAGGCCAGTAAAAACCACTGTCTAACACCTTCCTTGCGGTCTTCCTAGGTCCAAAGTGACCTCCACAAGCTAGGGCATGGCAATGATTCAGCACATCCCTCTGTTCCCACTCCGGGATACACCTCCGGATCACTTGGTCGGCTCACATTCGCCACAAGTACGGGTCATCCCAGAAATAGTACTTGGCTTCGCTCTTCAATTTCATCTTCTGGGCCCGGGAGATTACCGAACTGGCACTTCTCCAGTGACTAAGTAATTCGCCAGGTCTGCGAACCATGGCTCAGCGTTTTGATGGCATTTCCCTTTTTCGGCATCCCCTGGACCTGTTAACTCCATAACCTCCTCCCAGCTGATAGGTCGAGGAATTTTTTTCACGTAGTACAAATGTTCCTCAGGGAATGCGTCCGGTATTGCTTCCTCGGTCTCCCCTTGAAATATCCTGCTCAGATGATCGGCTACTTTATTTTCAGTTCCCTTTTTATCTCTAACTTCCCAATCGAATTCTTGCAAAAGCAACACCCAACGGATTAATCTCGGCTTGGATTCTTTCTTCGCCAGCAAGTACTTTATTGCAGCGAGATCAGTGAAGACTATCACCCTCGACCCAAGCAAATATGGTCGGAATTTTTCAAAAGAGTACACGACTGCCAACATTTCCTTCTCCGTGGTGTCATAGTTTTTCTGGGCCTGGTTGAGCGTTTTTGATGCATAGAAAATTACGTAACTTTTTCCGTCAACTCTTTGACCTAGCACCGCCCCTACTGCATAGTCACTCGCGTCGCACATTATTTCAAATGGCAAACTCCAATCGGGTGCTCGGATAATAGGAGCCGATACTAGTCTATCTTTCAGTAGTTGAAAAGCCTTTATGCACTCCTCATTGAAAACAAACTCAACATCATTGTGCAGCAAATGAGTGAGTGACTGAGCAATCTTCGCAAAATCCTTTATGAATCTTCTATAAAATCCTGCGTGCCCTAGGAATCCTCTTACCTCCTTCTGGTTCGTCGGGTAAGGCAGTTTTGATATCACCTCAATCTTTACCTGGTCTACCTGTATACCTTTTTCCGAGACTACGTGCCCTAGGACAATTCCCTCAGGGACCATAAAGTGGCATTTCTCGAAGTTCAAAACCAAATGTTTTTCCTGGCACCTTCTCAATACTCTATCCAAACTAGCCAAACATGAGTCAAATGAATTCCCGTACACAGTGAAGTCGTCCATAAAAATCTCGATGCAGTCCTCCAAAAGATCCGAGAAGATACTCATCATACACCGCTGAAAAGTGCCTGGCGCATTGCACAGGCCAAACGGCATCCTCCTGTAAGCATACGTGCCGAAAGGACACGTGAAAATTGTCTTCTCCTGGTCCTCGGGATCCACATAGATTTGAAAATACCCACTATACCCGTCTAGGAAACAGAAATATTGCTTGCCCGCCAGCCTTTCCAGCATCTGGTCAATGAAAGGTAGATGGAAATGGTCTTTCTTGGTCGCTTCATTTAACTTCCTATAATCGATGCACATCCTCCACCCAGTGACTAGTCTGGTGGGCACCAATTCATTCTTGTCGTTCTTGACCACCTGTATTCCTGACTTCTTGGGTACCATATGGACTGGACTCACCCATTCACTGTCTGGTATGGAATAAATGATTCCTAGGGAGAGTAGTTTCAATACTTCCTTCAGCACTTCCTCCCTCATGTTAGGATTCAATTTGCGTTGAGGATCTCTGCAGGCTTTTGCTCCTTCCTCCAAACGGATGTGATGCATGCACAAATCTGGACTAATTCCTACCAGGTCAGAGAGTGTCCACCCAATAGCCTTCTTGTTTCTTCGGATTACCTTCAGCAGTTCCTCTTCTTGTCCTTCGGTCAAGCTGCTATTGATAATAACAGGGAAAGTTTCGTTCTCCTCTATATAAGCATACTTTAGGCCTGGTGGAAGTGTTTTCAGCTCTTTCTTGGGAACATCTTTTTCCTGGGGCAAGGGATTTTTCTCTGTTTCTTCCGTAGTCATTCCCTTCCTCGACCCAGCAGAACCTTCCACACTCGTCACATACGGTGTCTTTCTTGACCTAACTAGTTCCGGATTTGCACAGAATTCCAGAATTGCTTCAGCTAACTCCTCATCAGATAACTCACTTGTGTTCATTGCTTGACACCAACTGGCTACCTCTCTATCAATGGCATGACTCATCTCGGAGTTCTCAATCTGTTCCTGCATTAATTCCGTCTCAAGGTATTCCTGGACCAAAGGGTTAATAACATCTATAGCCTGCAGGTTTTCAACGTCAAGAGGTTTCTTCATTGCCTCATCTATACTGAATGTATATTTCTCCCCATTATAATCAAGGCAAATTGTTCCATCAAAAACATCAATGATAGTTTTAGCGGTACGTAGGAAAGGTCTCCCTAAAAGTACTCCGCCCGACTCAGCAGACTCATTATCACTCATCTTAATTACATGGAAATCAGCAGGGTACAAGAAGTCATGTACCCTGACTATCACATTCTCAAGCACCCCTTCAGGACAGATGCATGACCTATCCGCCAATTGAATCACAACTTTCGTATCTACCATGCCTACCCTAACTAACTTCTTGTATATGGAAAGTGGTAACACGTTTATCGACGCACCTAAATCACACATAGCATGCTCGATTTTCACGTCACCAATAGAGATGGGTAAGGTGAACATACCTGGGTCATTGCATTTTGAAGGCATCTTCCTTTTCTTAATTACTGCGGAGACATTCTCGCCTATCAGAATTTTCCCACTGGGCCTAGCCTTCCCAGCTATAAATTCCTTGGCGAACTTGCTAAAGACTGGCATCTTCAGAGCCTGTAAAAATGGCAGATTGATTTCCAACTTCCCAAAAATGTCCATGAAGTCTACCGGTTCTTCCTTCTGTTTCTTGGCTTCCCCCCGACTTGGAAAAGGTTTCAGTCGCTTCCCTGCTCCGGTAGAACTTTCAGCTGATAACTCTCCAGTTTCTTTTCCCACTGCCTCATCTTCCAACTCCGGCTCTGGGTCGAGGAAGAATGGTTCGGTCGGTCTAGGCAATTGTTTCTCCAAATCTTTTTCCTCATGATCATCCTCGACCAAGGGACTTCCTCCCTCCAAGTGTCTGGGTCTGGGAGTTGTATCCTCTTTCTTCTTGCCTTCCTTAGGATCTGTCCCCTCCTTTGTTCTCACCACCGGTCCCTCATATCCTTTCCCGGACCTCAAGGTAATCTGACTTATATTAGCTCTATCAGGTGGCCTTACTGAGGCCGGAATTTTTCCTTCGTTTCCCCGCATGTCACTCAAAGAAGTGGCTATTTGGGACAATTGCTTAGCCAACATATCCATGGCTGCTTTCTGTTCTTGCTGAGCGTCTTGAAGCTTGTGCACTACGTCATTGTTCGATTGCAGGTTGTTTTGCATATGTTGCTGAGAACTGACGAGGTCGTGCACCATATCATCGATACTTTTTGGTGGTTTCGGGGGCTGACTGGGCCCTGGCCCTATACTCAGAGTTGGTCCACTCACTTGATTCTGACGAGCGTTTCCTTGACCGCCTGAAGAGTTATTGTATTGATTTCCTTGGCCCTGGTAATTGTTCTGAAAATTCCTTTGGTGTGGTGGTACATAAGAGTTCCCCTGATTGCTCTGATTTCTGTTTCCCCAGTTTGGGTGGTCTCCTTGGTTACGATTGATCCAGTTGCCCTGCCCTTCTTGATTCCTTCCTGACCAGTTACCTTGTTTTTCGGGCTAAGGTGCAAACTGCTGACTTTGTTGTGGTGCCAGCTGATTCTGTTCATTGTCAGTCCATCTGAAATTTGGATGGTTTCTCCAAGGCGCATCTCTCTGTCTCCCTGGATTCCAGCTCCCATCGGGATTCCAACTTCCCGTTGCATTGACCTGGGCCTGATAATCTCCTTCCTGGGTCCCGTAATATTGTTGCATTTGATTATCTCCTGGACCAGGAGATTTCTCCTTCCCTTGTGAAGCCAGTGGAATCGTCTTTTCAATCGCGTTCAAAAGAGCCTTCTCGAGCCTATCAATCCTTGCTTCGACTTTGTCATCTTCTGGTTCTCTCACAGCATGCACCGATCCTCTTTTCACTGCATTCCTAGGGTTATCGTACGCCTTCTTAGCGTCAATCAACTTCCCTAGGATCTCTCTTGCCTCACTTCCCCTTTTTCTTGTGAAATTTCCCCCGCTCGAGGAGTTCATTAAGTCCTTTGACTCGGGAGTTGCTCCTTCGTAAAACAGAGAGTAGGTCTCTGCCTCTATCATTCGGTGATTCGGGCATGCATCCAACAACCCCTTAAATCTCGACCAATACTGACTCAACGATTCATCGTAATCTTGCTTACACTCTAGTATTTCTTTCTTAAGTGCATTCGTCTTGTTGGATGGGAAGAAATAATCTAAGAATTCTAACTTGAAGTCCCTCCACGTGTGGATAGAATCCGGAGGCAACCTCAATAGCCACGTATTAGCTTCCCCCATCAAGGTAAACGGAATCGCTCGTAGGCGATAATCTTCCTCTGTTGCATCATTCGGCCTCTTCTGAATACCACATAACTTACTGAATTCATTTAAGAACTCATACGGACACTCATTTCTACGCCCAGAGAACGTCGGCAAGATGCCAAGTACGTTTGTCTTGATCTCGATAGTCCTCTGGCGTGGATTCATCACTATAGCTTGAGCTGGTTCTCCATCTAAATGGGCAGTGAGAGAGCCGATTTCTGGATCTGGGTCTACCACCTGTGCCATGACTACTTCCTCTTCTTCCCCTGTTTCTGACTCTGTTTCTGATGCGGGTGGTGATTCTGGATCTTCGCGTCCTGATGACGTCCAAGATTCGTCGCTAGTAAATTCACTCGGAAACGGGCCTCCCGTGGTGAACCCTGATCTGGTGGTCACGGTAGAGACTGTATCTTTAACTCGCCAATCAAACTGGCCGTGTTTCCACCCAGATGAGTTGCTCCAGTAGGTAGACCTTGAGCCTCTGCTCATAAACTGCAAACAAAAGAGAAAGAAAACAAATCAAAACTATTTACACCACAGACTCTGAACACTAACACTAAGCACGCCATCCATCCCCGGCAACGGCGCCATTTGAAGTTCCATTATTGTTGGGCCTGCCTCTCGACTCTAATGTCGAATGACTAGACTCAGGAGTAAGCAAGTGTGCACATTTGAGAATTAATGCAAGGCTCGGTCCAGACACAACGCTCCTTAAATCCACTGGATCACTGGGTCCAGGAACTCAAGAGAACTACAGTGTTTTTGTCGTTGGACACACTCGACTCCCCTTAAAAAATAAATCCCTCAACCCGAATACTATGAATTAGTATAGGGAAGTGGGGTCGATCTCACAGAGATGGATTCGCAGGGTAGTGCTAAGAGACTACGGAAACAAACGGCTGCTGCCACGCAAAGGGGTTGAGATTTTTAACTACCACTAGATCAAGGCAAGAAATGTAAACGCTAGACCTAGGACACATAAAACTTACTAGAATCAGACATCAAATCCGAAAGACACAATCACTTCCTTGACTGAGTAAATAACTAACTGATTGAGACTAGGCAGAAAGAATAAAACAGCGGGGAACATGATTCCAAATATAGCAAGTACGGTAAAAAGCTGCAGATAACAAATCAGCTCCAGCTAGCTTCGCATGCAAAGTTCCTAACAGATTCAGAAACGCAAATGCAGAAAACAGAGCATACTCCCAGATTCGATCAGAATATAGAAATTGAGATGCCGGAAACTTGCTACGAATCAGAAATAAACCAGATCTACGTAAACTAGGCGGAATGAAATGAAAACACGTAAGCTAGGCATGAAATTTAAACACTCCTGCTCAGAATCACGTCGGACGCTTAATCCACTCCGGATCCAAGCAATCCAAACTCAACAATCAACAAATCAACTCCATAACTCCGATTCTAACAGATCTGCTCCGATCACCGCCAAATTCAATCAATCAAGAACAATCTGCAAACAAATCACAAACTCCAGCAAAACCCAACCTCCGATTCATCCAAAAACAGAACCATTCTTCAGATCCAAATGAAAAATATCAGCAAATAATCAGAAACCAACTGCAAAAAAAATAAACAACTACGACAATCCAACTCGACATCAAGCGAACTCAACCAGCAAACCAGAAATGAACACAATAGACATAAGCGAAAGTAAAAATCCGGAATAAAACAGGAAATATTGGTTAACAAAAGAAAACCGAGCTTCGAACAGCGAAGCTCGGCGGAATCAGTGTAAATAGCAACGGAAATGTAAATTGTTTCTTCGCCCTTGAACTAGGACGGTGTTACAACCCTCGAACCACTCTTGGAAAGCTAAAACGTGAACCCCAGCCAAGTGCTAACTGAAATCTCTCGCGAATTTGGAGTCAAGTGTGTGGAAAGGTGAATCGAGCAAGGGGCTGTTAGTGAGGCCTCCACCGAGAAGGTCCCTCCAGCCTGCATGCTTCTCCCTTTTATAGATGCGGACATAGCCTTCTAGAGTTTTCGTAGAAATCCATATTCTACCCTTCAACTCCGAGGCTTCCTCCGTCTAGCAATTTTCTTCCAATTGTTCACCCTTTCGCCAGTTTCCTAGGACCATGCAAGCGTCCTCTTCTTTCGTGGATCTGGCGAAAAACTTCACATACCTGACTTAATTCAATGCGTTAGACCCAGTAATTTCATGAAATGAACCCCTAGACCGATGCATGAAATTAGCCTTATCAAACTGCTCACACTTAAACCATGCTTGTCCTCAAGTATGAAAGACAAGAAAATAGGAATAAGGCGAATTTCAATGCATGGTTACCAAGTAAAACTTTAAAAAAATGAAAACAAAACAAACTCCCAGACCTAAGCAACTACGGACTTAGAAAAGAAAATAACACAAAGAACAGAAACACAACAAAACAAACAAGCATGAACTAGTTTCGAATTTTTAAGCTACTATCCCCACAAGTTTAAGTTCAATCTGATCGATTACAGTCTTCAAATCTTCCCCCTTCCTTCGTCTGCCTAACCGGTCTGTCAGTTAGTCAAGATAGCCTATTGATTTCCCATCTGTTAGGTTCGCTCGACCACTCATTCCTCACCAGGGATGTTAGGATCAAAAACGCTCCAAAGTTAGAGTTATACCACTGATGCGTCGGGTTATGAGAGTTTTCTCCCTATTCTTCCTCCTTTCCTATGAATTTCCCTGGGCCAGGCTACGATTTTTTTTTTTTTCATTTTTCTGTATTACGACCCCTTTCCCCTGGACTTCGTCCAGCTTATTCCTCCTATTTTTTTTTTTTCCTGGACTTCGTCCAACTCATACCTCCGGTTTCTGGACTTCGTCCAGCTTATTCCTCCTTAACCCATTTTTTTTCTCCTTCATACTCTACTCCCTAAGCATCAAGTGATAGCCCATTGTTTCATGTTAGCTCTAAAAGTATTTAGGCTTATAACTCTCTTTATAGTAGGGCTGTACAGCTAGGTTATCTAAGGCGTTTTCCATCGTCCTAACTTCATTCAGATCGCATTCGGCTTATTAAGGAAGAAAGTGTCAAAGTTGACCTGCTTTCTCTCTTCAATCACTCTTACTAAGGGGATCTTGCCTTATTATCTAGCTAGCTCATGCGAAGCACACATCCTAAGACTTCGTCCAGCTTATACCTCCGGTTCCTGGACTTCGTCCAGCTTATACCTCCGGTTTCTGGACTTCGTCCAGCTTATTCCTCCTTAACCCATTTTTTTTCTCCTTCATACTCTACTCCCTAAGCATCAAGTGATAGCCCATTGTTTCATGTTAGCTCTAAAAGTATTTAGGCTTATAACTCTCTTTATAGTAGGGCTGTACAGCTAGGTTATCTAAGGCGTTTTTCATCGTCCTAACTTCATTCAGATCGCATTCGGCTTATTAAGGAAGAAAGTGTCAAAGTTGACCTGCTTTCTCTCTTCAATCACTCTTACTAGGGGGATCTTGCCTTATTATCTAGCTAGCTCATGCGAAGCACACATCCTAAGACACAAAAACGATACTTACTCCCCCCCCTCCCGCTTCACTCAAGCTTGTCCCCAAGCCATCGTAGTGAAGGGGGGAAAAGGGAAGTACTAACAGCAGACTGATAAAGCAAACAACAACAAACACAAATACAGAGCAAAACTTCTCACACTTAGACCGAGCATCGGGCTAAGTGGGAGAAGGCGCAACAAACAAACTAAGGCATGCAAAAAAAACAAAACACCCCCTTCTCACACTTAGACCAAAAGTTGGGCTAAGTGTAAGAAAGGCAACACATATGTACAATTACAGAGCATGCTGGCATATAAGAACACAAACAAAACGGAAAAGAAAATAAAAAAAAAATAAGGGTTACTTGGCTCCGTGGGGGGTTCAATTCGGGGTCTGGCCCCCGCGAGGGCCAGACTTTGGTGGCGCTGTCTGGTGGGTCACCTTAGCTTTCTTTCTGGCTAGAAACTCCGGCTTCTCTTGTCGTTCTTCTGTCGGGCGGGGTACGGTTGTCTTCAATATCACGGGCCGAGAGGGAGATGGAGTAGTCTGGGGCCTCAGGGCATGCGGTGGCTTCTGCGCAGTCAGACTTCCTTGACCTGGCGTTGTAGAATCGCCGCTAGGCTTCGGAAGTTCCTTCGGTGTCTCTGGGAACCTTGCTCTAAGCCACTTTGTCATTGCCATCATCAACTCAACACCTTCCGTCATCTTTTCAGTACATCTGGTCGATGTCGCCACATGATCAGACATGCGCCCCTTGAGGGTCACCATTTCCTCCCTAACCTTCCGAACTTCTACTCTTATTTCTTCCATCTTCGTTCGTACTCCGGCGACTTCCTTCCTCACTTTCTCAGCCTCACTACTATCCTTCCGTTTACCCCGCAGGGACACAATTTCATTCCGAACCATCTTCATTTCTGACCTCATCCAACCAACCTCCTTTCGCACTTCATCTACTTCTATCCTGGCTCCTGCTTCCAAACCAGTAGTATTCTTCACTTCCACCACATCGGATTCCTGTTTCACCTGAGTCTCTGACTGCCCAACCTCGTAAAAGCATATTTCCCTTCCGCGTATGATCAGCAACCCTTTATTGAAAAAATAATCCATGTTAAAAACCTCAGGGGGCGAACACGTCTTTACCTCTCGGCATGCCTTATGGATCTTCATGATCACATTCCTCTGCAGATATGCTCCGAGCAAGTGGCACGTGTATAGGTGCCGGGAAGGATTTGCAGTCACTTGATGGCAGGCTTGGGCTATCCAGTAGCCCAAGTGAACTCTTACCCCCGTAGCCATGCACCATGTGAAGTACAGATCGGCGGTAGTCAGAGCGTTGTTGGCTGTGCCCATTAAATTGTAACTAATAAAAGTCTGGGCAAACCTCAGGACCCTATTTTCGATGTGGTGTGCCTTCGAAAAGCTTGTTTTAAACTGACCCACCCTCGGGTGAGTCACGAACTCCCATGCGCTTTGCGCTTTGAATCCCGGCGTCATTTTCGGGGGACCAATCATCCTCTCGCTCCACAGGCCTTCATTGTCCTCCGTTCGCGTCTGCAAACCCATCCGCAAGGTCCATTCCCGGATGCTCATCGTATGTTCAAGGAGATGACCGAAATTGTGCATCAAATCCGTGCAAGGATCAAAGAAGCTCAAGATAGGCAGAAGTCGTATGCTGACGTGCGCTGAACGGAAATCAATTTCGGTGTTGGTCACAAAATGTTCTTGAAAGTATCCCCGACGAGAGGAGTTGTGAGGTTTGGAGTGAAGGGCAAACTGAAACCACGTTTTGTAGGGTCGTACGAGATGATTGATGAAGATGGTCCTGTAGCATATCGTCTGGTGTTACCGCCTAGTTTTGGGAATGTGCACACGTGTTCCATGTGTCACAGTTGCGCAAGTACGTGTTTGATCCCAAGCATGTAATTCATCAAGAAGAAGTTGTCTTGACACCCGACATGAGCTACGAGGAGAGACCCGAAGCAATCCTAGATCGAAAGGTGCAAGAATTACGAAACAAGTCAATAGCATCAGCGAAGGTGTTGTGGAAACACCATGGTCCCGAGGAAGCCACGTGGGAGTTAGAAGATAGGATGAAAGAAAAGTACCCCGAATTGTTTTTGTGAGACGACCAAATTTCGGGACGAAATTTCTGTTAAGAGGGAAAGGATGTAGCACCCCGAAAAATTTTTGGCTTTTGTTTTCATTAATGTGGATGTTGAATGGGAATTTCTTTTATGAAATTTATTTGTTTTCAGGTAATTGAGTTAATTATGTGAAATAAGTTGTTGTGAGATATGTGGAATAAAGGTGAATTATTTTCCAATGTGTGGATTAAATTAAATGGGGTCATGCATATTTGTTCTAGCCATTTTTGTTGGAATTTACTTATTAGAAATAATATTTTCTTTCTTGGATTTAATTAATTATTTTGGGATATTTATCCAAATAAAATCCAAAACCAAAATACCCCTAATTTATTCTATATAATTTTCGACCCTTGCCCTATTCCTTGGGATTTTCGAAAACCTCCTATTGTTTAAGGGAATGAATTATTTTGTAGATTTAATTGGTACTTTGTTTATTTCCTTCCTTGAATTAAAATCCAATTAAATCTCTCCACATCCTACTTTAATTAGGATTTGACTCTATCCATCTTTAAGACCATATAATTTTTGCCCTATATGCCTTTCATTTTCCTTGTGGGATTAAATTAATTGTTACCTATTTTATGGGAGTCTTTTCCACAAGAAATTACCAAATTTAAATCCTATTCCTATTTAATTTGAGGATTTAAATATTTCCTTTGACTACTCCCTATTTTACCCCCCCCCTCTTTTCCTACTTGGAGCATTCAACACCTTCAATCACATACTCTCATAGTGTCTCACGTCTCCTATGACCACAACATTTTCCAAAAGCCATAGCATTTACTTTAAATTTCCAATAGGCCCAAAATTGTCATTTTCACAAGGAACCATTTTTCCATCGAATTTCAAAAATTTCAGTAATTCATTTCAAAAGTCGCCAAAATATTCTCACCTCTTCTTTAGTGGTTGGGCGTGACGAGTTGTGGTGTTGAGCCTTCGACGTTTAACACTTTAGTCTATCGATACAAGGGTAGACTACAACTCAAAAAGACTCTTGGGTCCAGAGCGGAAAGAAACTGAGACTCGGATACCAAACTGTCACGACCGTCCTTTAGGGTTAATAAATATGGCGATCGTGATCAAAAGATTTAATAAACAGACGAAGAGAACTAGGGTTTCAATAACGAGTTGAACCAATAATTAATATTCAAAGAAAATGATTAAGAGTTTGACATTATCCAACAAAATCACAAGTATCTAATATCCGAACAAATTTAAGTTGCAGGCCCAATAACCGATAAGTAAAAGAAATATCACAGCGGAAACGACCAAGAGAAAGAGTGACGTCATGTGTGAAGACACAACGACACTCATAGTTCAAAGATAAACATTAAATTCTCCAATTAACTTGCTCGACACCACCATACTCTCGTCGCCGCTCAACCTGCACATAGGGAAAACACATGCAGGGCTGAGTACTATAAAAATACTCAGTGGGCTCATGCCGAAAATATTTTCAATAAAATAAATATTATTTATCATGCCATACATAAGTAACCATCGGTCACACATCAAAATATTATTCCCATACATAAGTAACCATCGCTCATGCCGAAAATATTATTGGGGTTTAGCTTTAGAAAGGCCTGAGGCACTCAAAATCATTTCCCATAGTAAAAGTTGACTGATCAGTCATTTTCCCATAGACGTTAGCCAGGTCTGCTCATACATGACTTGGAATGTGCCACAAACCAAGTCACTAGACAAGCTAGCCCGTACGCTAGCACACAGTCTACCATAGGTGTACACTAATCCAAGTATGGTTTGCGGCCCTACGAGGACCCGAATTCGATTTAAATAATAGTGGCAAAAGCCACATCAGATAGGCACGTTAAAATCAAACACGGCATGATAAACATAGTTGCATTTCCATTGATAAAATATTTAGGACATTGTCCTTTTTTAAAAGAAAGCCCACCTCGACCGCTTAAATTTCAAGTACTTTCTTCCCTTTGCTATCACGCTTCATGCGCGAGTTATCACCTTTGGATAATATGTATCACGAATCAGTCTCAATCAACGAACTCAAAATCATGCAAGCCCCCAAACGTTTCCCTTTTTCTACCGATTGGTTTTATATTAACATTCACAGTCATGGCTTGCTCATAATATCAATTTATTCATACTTCAATGTCAGATCTACCATCACAACATGGTCAAGTATGAGTGTTCTTCGCACAACACACATCATACATACACATCGACACGCACACACACACACACACACTGACACACAGACACACATACACGCCGACACACACACACACATACATGCTCCCCTTTCATCAGTTGTTTTCCCCCCTTTCACTCGATCTATATGCATGAGGGTTCAAGAACACCAATTGATTGGTTAGATGAGGAAAGATAGATCTAAAATACCTTTTCTTGATAGAACGAATGGTAGAACAAAGTAATAGCCTTGATTCTTCAACAATTCTTGAGTTTCAACTTCAATTCTTTGCAAAGAATGAAGAGATCTTGAATAAAATAGAAAACAAGTTGACGAAGAGTGGAAGAGAGAAAAGTGGCGAGTGGGAGTGAGGAAGGCGTGTAGTTTGGCTAGGGTTGGGGTTTTTCTCTTTTATTCATAGAGTTCAAGAATACAATCCCACAATTAAATAAATAAAGATTTGGGAAGATATGGGGGAGGGAGGTTGGCGTGATTTTTAGGGAGGATTAAGGAGGTTTCAAATTCTATGCTAATTAATTAGCATATGAAATAATTCTCACAGAGTGAAATAAAATATCACGGAGCAGAATAAAATAATAAAATCCCACTATTAAAATAGGGAGTAGGCGATTTTTTTTCTATTAATTATGTGTAGGATTTATTTCGATTTTCACGGAGAGCAAGATATCACTGAGCAGAATAAAATAATAATTCCCTCAATAAAAATAGGGAAGTGGCATGAATTATGCTTCTTCCACAAGGAATTAATTTCAAATCTTTAATTTGAATAAGATAAGGCAAGATTTGCTAGGATATTTGAATTTATTCATGTGAGAGAATAAATAAGGGATCAAATAATATAATAAATAATTCATTCTCCCCATAAATAGGAGATTTTCGAAATCTCCCTAGGAACAAGCATGGGGGTCGATTTTCTCATGAAGAAAATAAAGAATAATTGGGTTTTGGATTTAATTTAGCTAAATATCCCTAGCAATTAATTAAATCCAAGAAAATAGGATTCCTCTCCAATAAAAAGTCATGGTCGAAAATTCCAAAAATATGGGTAAAATAATTATTGATGAACCTATTCAATCTCACTCACCCTTAAGAATATTTTACCACAATAAATTTCACCCCGCATCAATTATTCAAAACAGCCACGTCACATATTCGACGAAGTTGACTCAGTCAACCCAAAATCATAACTACGAACCAAAATTAGGTCATCAAAGGAATCACATAACAATTCCACTCGTCGTTTAATTCACGGCATTAAAAGAAATAAATGCAATCGTCTTAGGGTTCGAAATTTAGGGTTCAAAAAGTGGGGCGTTACATCAAAGGAATCACATAACAATTCCACTCGTCGTTTAATTCACGGCATTAAAAGAAATAAATACAATCGTCTTAGGGTTCGAAATTTAGGGTTCAAAAAGTGGGGCGTTACAATTATTATGTTGAAACATGAGCATGAGTGACATGATGTCATAAATATGTATTATGTGTGAAAGTACTACGACATAAACATGTGAACATAGGAAGCCTTAAGATGATATCAAATTTGATGATACGTGACGAGCTTTAGATCTATCACAAACAACGAGATAAAAGGTATTTTGAGGAAGTTGGTATAGAAAATGAAGAATTATTTTGTTGTGTTGAGAAAAGAACAAGTTATGAGTCTTGAAAGATTTGCACGGTGTTTGGTATGTAAAAAAAAAGATTTTGAGGTTGATGTTTTGCAATGGGAATGACTAGTTGTGTTGGTGGAGTTTGATTGAGGAAAAATATTTATGTTGTGGAAAGTTGTTGGAAATTTTTGAAAAATAAAATTTATATCTTTGAACTTTAAATGAAAGCATGTTAGTTCTTTTCTTTTGGGAATTGAGATCTTGAAGTGAACGAGAAGTATGATGTGGTTATGTATAGTGATATACATTTATGCATGTTTAATTATGTAGTATGTGAATAATGATTTGAGTGATGGTTTGTGAACGTTGAAGTGTGAGGTATTTTATGAAAGTGCTGATAGAAGAAATTATGATGCTATGAACTCTGTATGCAAACATAGATGTTTGTTAGATCGAACGATATCGAACTTAGTTGTTACAACTGCAATATCACTTTTTCGAGTGATAAGACAAATGGAAATATGTGGTGCGAATTCGAACTTCATTGAAAAGATTACAAATTCACTATTGTCTTCCTGAACGATAAGAATAAGGAGAATGCGAGGAGACATTACCTACGATAATGAGCTCAAGAGGAGAAGGTGTGCAAATTGAAGAGAATTTCGAATGAGAAAAAGTACGAGACAAGAGGAGATGCCAAATGATGTAATCCTACAACGGGGAGAGAGATCATACTTGCGATCTGATAAGCTAAACCTATTCTTACGTGGCGATGCGACGCAAACGACTATTGTTTCGTGTAGAGAGCACGAGTATAGTTACAATGTTTTTAAGAGAATGATTGCTATGAAAATATGGATTCCGACTATCATTATTAGTGGCAATGACACGATGAATCTCAGCGTGGAATCCACAGTTTCTTAGAGTGATGTTACCAGTTTCGGCTTGCGAAAGGTGAACAAGGGAGTGCGACTTTAATAGCTAGAACAAACTATTTTAATCAACAGTTCTTACTTGGATTCTAAGGAGTTATTTTTCAGGACCCTTCAAATAACCGTGAGCCCTTGTCTATTTAACAGCTTGTTTCACTCACTCTTTGCAAGTAAAGCATATTATTTCTTTTCCTCCATTGAGTCATAACTCACTTTCAGTTCTTGGAAAGTGGTGTTGTCTTCATAACTTTGGACACTTGGAATGAATGTAGTCTTCTTTGACTTATTATTTCTACGAACAATATTTTGACTTTGTGAGCCTTTGCTATTGAACTTCATTCCTAAGGCTGCTTGTAGTTATGTCCTTCAGTATAATCACGTTTCGCAGACATGTTTTCTATGGGATATTCTTCGAACTTTTGTTCAGCTTTTCATTTTGTAACCATGTTCGTGTCAAGTTCTTTCTTACAGAGTGAAATTCTTTTTGGTTCAGTCCCACTATATGTATCATTTCCATATTAGAACTTTTCTTTCTACAAGACAAAGTTAAGGCCTACATTTTGTACCTTGCCTTAACAAATTTAATCCACTCAATTTTTTCAAAAGTTCCTTTGACCTTGGTTTCCTTTCACAAACTTATGAACCCATTGATGTGATTTTATTGTTCCATATTATGATTTTCGTTGAACCATGATCAGTGTTGCTTTGTGATAACTGCCTACATTTCTAAATCCTCATGCAACTGATCATTTTTGGTCGTGACATGTTTAAGTCCTTATCCATTGATGTGTGGACCTTTCAAATTTGGTCTAACAACTAATTATCTTGTTTGGTAGCCTACCATGAGAATTGAGATTTAATTCGATTCCATCTTATGTTCATAACCTATCTTATGTTCTTTCCAGTTCCGTGGGGATGATCCTAACCAATTGTTGCAAGTTAGTGAGATTCAAAACAAAAGTCGAGTTGAATTTGTAATTCTAGTTTCCTTGAGAGATTTTGGAACTCTTCAAATTTAAAGCATTTTTTTATAGTGTTTGTATAATTCGAAATCGGTTCATATCCAAGTTAAGACTGTTTGATTAAAATTGGAGTTCTTGATTCATATTCTGAGTTCTGGATGCAACACTTTAAGGAAAGGCAAAAGCTTGATCTTTTAACATACAAATGGAGTTTACCTTTGACTTGGAACCTGGATTTGCGCCAATATCGAAAGCACCATACCGAATGGCCTCTAAGGAGTTGGCCGAATTAAAGATTCAGTTGCAAGAACTACTAGTTTTGGGCTTCATTCGACCTAGTGTGTCACCGTGGGGAGCGCCTGTTTTATTCGTGAAGAAGAAGGATGGGACGAGGAGGATGTGCGTCGACTACCGTGAGCTCAACAAGTTGACCTTGAAGAATAAGTACCCTCTGCCACGAATTGATGACTTATTTGACCAACTTCGAGGAGCTGGCATATTTTCGAAAATGGACTTGAGGTCGGGATATCATCAACTAAAGGTCCGACGAGAGGATGTGCCTAAGACTGCTTTTCGCACTCGTTATGACCATTATGAGTTTGTCGTGATGCCTTTTGGACTGACTAACGCCTCGGCAGTTTTCATGGACTTGATGAACCGAGTTTTCCACGAGTATCTCGATAAATTTGTGTTAGTCTTCATTGATGATGTGTTGGTGTATTCGAAGAACGAGGAGGAGCATGGATGACACCTGCGAACCGTGTTGGAAACATTGCGGAAGGAGAAGCTTTATGCCAAGTTTAGTAAGTGTGCGTTTTGATTGACTAGAGTGAACTTTCTTGGTCATATAGTGACGGCTGATGGAATTCAAGTTGACCCAGTGAAGATCGAGGCCGTGCAAAATTGGAAATCATTGAAAAAGCCAAGTGAAATTCACAGTTTCTTGGGATTGGCGGGATATTACAGACGCTTCATCGAGGGATTCTCTATCGACTCACTAAAAGCGCGCACTTCTTACTGATTCGGATTACCTATGGTTCGGACAAGTTAGCTAAGCTCTACGTGAGTGAGATTGTACGTTTGCATGGAGTGCCAAAGACCATTGTATCTGATCGTGATACGAAGTTCACGTCAAATTTTGGATGAGTTTGCAACGGGAGCTAGGCACAAAATTGAACTTTAGCACTGCTTATCACCCGCAATCTGACGGACAATCAGAAAGGACGATTCAAACACTTGAAGATATGCTGCGATCCGTTGTCCTAGACCGAGGAGAAAGTTGGGAAACTGTTCTGCCATTGGTTGAATTCGCCTACAACAATAGCTATCAAGCAACGATCGATATGGCGCCGTATGAAGCCCTGTATGGTAGGAAATGTCGATTCCCACTCTATTGGGATGAGGTTGGTGAAAGAAGGTTGTTAGGACCCGACGCTATCAAGGAGATAACCGAAATTGTGCATCAAATCCGTGCAAGGATCAAAGAAGCTCAATATAAGCATAAGTCGTATGCTGACGTGCGCCGAATGGAAATCAATTTTAGTGTTGGTCACAAAGTGTTCTTGAAAGTATTCCCGACGAGAGGGGTTGTGAGGTTTGGAGTGAAGGGCAAACTGAAACCACGTTTTGTAGGGCCGTATAAGATAATTGATGAAGTAGGTCCTGTAGCGTATCGTCTGGCGTTACCGCCTAGTTTTGGGAATGTGCACAACGTGTTCAATGTGTCGCAGTTGCGCAAGTACGTGTTTGATCCCAAGCATGTGATTCATCAAGAAGAAGTTGTCCTGACACCCGACATGAGCTACGAGGAGAGACCCGAAGCAATCCCAGATCGAAAGGTGCAAGAATTACGAAACAAGTCAATAGCATCAGTGAAGGTATTGTGGAAACACCATGGTCCTGAGGAAGCCACGTGAGAGTTAGAAGATAGGATGAAAGAAAAGTACTCCGAATTATTTTTGTGAGACGACCAAATAAGTTGTTGTGAGATATGTGGAATAAGGGTGAATTATTTTCCAATGTGTGGATTAAATTAAATGGGATCGTGCATATTTGTTCTAGCCATTTTTGTTGGAATTTCCGGCCCTCTTACTTATTAGAAATAATATTTTCTTTCTTGGATTTAATTAATTGTTTTGGGATATTTATCCAAATTAAATCTAAAACCAAAATACCCCTAATTTATTCTACATAATTTTCGACTCTTGCCCCATTCCTTGGGATTTTTTATAACCTCCTATTGTTTAGGGGGAATGAATTATTTTGTAGATTTAATTGGTACTTTGTTTATTTCCTTCCTTGAATTAAAATTCAATTAAGGAGCCGGCGGAGTTTGGGAGGGGCCGGTCGGCCTAGGCTCCGGTGTCCACCCGTATCGCCCTTCGGAGGCACCTTGGTCATCTATTGGGTATGGCCGGTAGCCACCCGGAACGGCCGAATCTTGGGTGAGAGGAGGGGCCGAATATTCCGTTTCCGGACTAGGAAACGGTTGTGCACCAAACCATTCGGGGTTCCAAACGTGAGAGGGCGGGTTGTCATCTCCTTGGCCGGACATTGTTAGGGTATGAGAGAAGGAAGATGAAAATGGATATGGGAGAATGAAAATGAGAATGGATATTGGAGAATGAAGATGAGAATGAATATTGGAGAATGAAGATGAGAATTGTGTAGTTTGATGTGAATTTTTGGGTGTGAAAGTGGGGGTATTTATAGATGAAAGTGTGTATTTTTGGGGGGAAAAAAATAAAAAATAAATAAAAATAAAGTGTAAAAAATGGTAATAAACGGTTATAATTTTTTTGGGAAGTGAAATTTTTTTTTTTTTATTTTTTATCGGTTTTTTTAATTAAAAACAGGTTTTAAATAAAAAAAATATTTTGAAGGCAACGGCTATGCCGTTGCCCAATCCCGTGCCGCCACCGTTACGGATGCTCTTAGATTTCCCTGATGCGTCGTGTCTTCATATATGGGCGTCATCCTATGACTCTCTCTAGATACTTGATTTCCGTTGCCTTGTTGAAATTACTTTCCTTCTGAAAGTCTTTCGTTTTTCCCCACACTATGTTATGATATTATTTACCTTGAGACATTAATCTGTTGTTTAACTATTCGATAGACCAAAATATTTCTTTTGGAAGTTTATTTGAGTTTTCATAATAAATGTCGACCTTTATTGTTTTTTCCCAAGGTCACGATTTCCTCGTCTTTACTATCCTTAGTGAGGGCGGTCGTGACATAGAAGCTCCTAAAACCCTTGAAAAGTCATCACTCTCAATTAACAGTGTCGTTTTAAAGGAATCTAATTTTAGTGTCTATTAAGTGGATTTAACTCGCCAACCTCCTCTCACGATTACGTAGCAGGTTATATTTAATCATCACCAAATGTGTCATTCAAACGTGAAGTATTAGGGAACAACTTAAGGAAGAAACAAAGTAAGAACAAACGGGTGTTAAGTAGATAAAGGAATTGTATAAACCAATAAAAGTTACTAACACATCCTAGAATCCTATGAGTATAGTTAACATAATGAATTGAAGGGAAGACAATGAAAGCATAAGAACTAAAGCAATAAAACCCAACGGTTGAATCCTTGTAGCCTTAATGATCTTGAATTCTTCTTCAACTCCTTGCACAATGAAGTACTCTAACTCTTGAACTCTGGAAATACTTTGCAAAGAGAATAACTTCTTGTGATGAAGCTTTGGGGGCTATTTATAGGAGAAAATCATCCCTCATCATATAAGGAAAAGGGTTGCAAAATATGGTAAATCTTGGGGAGAAAGTAGGGCAAATTCGCTCGCCGCTTTTTCCTGGCGGGCCGCTACACCTTGGCCAGCGGTGGCCACGAGATGGTCCGAGGCTTCTAACCTTTGGTTGGCGGTCGCTGCACTTGTTTCAGCGGTCGCCATCCGTTATTCCGTAACACTCCAGACTCTCGACAGCGGTCGCCACGCATTCTACAGCAGTCGCTGGGCGTGTCTTGATTTCATGCACAACTTTTTCAGAGCGGGCCGCTACTGGCTTAGCGGCCGTTGGCCACCAGTGGTCATCGAGAGTGTTCCAGCGGTCGCTGGACATGCAGAACACCTCCAGATTTCCATCTTCCCGATTTGACTCCCTTTTTAGGCTCAAATATGCACATTAAAACCGGACATGCAGCGGACATGTAGTAATGCGACTTTGACATTAATAACAGACCAAAAGATGGTCTTAAAACCATGCAAAATCCGAGCGTATCAACTTCCAAAAACTTACATTTTTATTTATCCTCGAACAAAACATAGAAGACACAAGAATAGACGCACGGAATGCACAAGGACTAGACTTCATAATTGCCTCAAATTATGGAATAGATAGATCGAGCATGTATTAACGCAATCAAATCAAGCATGGCTTATTAGTGCACTTTCATTACTAACTCGTGGAACACCTAGAATTCATGCACTCACATGTGGCAAACTTCCAAAGATGGGAAGTGTTTTCTCACTCTCAAAGTGTATAAGGTAATGTGTATAAGCACTCAAATCATGCATCATACAAAGTTTACCATAGCCTTGCTCAAAGTCTAATCCCTCCTCTACTAGATGTGATTAAGCATCAAAAGTCTGAAAGGTCTTTATCGTTGGTAGTAATGTAGGCTCTTTAGTAAGTGAGGAATATTTGGCAAAAAAGTGGCTAAAATAAAAATCCCAAGTAGAGTAAAATAGACTCCACTTTTCTTATAAACCCAAGACACTTTTGTCATTCTTTGATTTTTCTTTTCTTTCACAACCTTTCTTTCTTTTTCTTTTCTCGTACATACGCATACTTTCTAGATTAAGCATACTTTAATTTTTCTATTTCGCACTTGCACTTTTATAACATTAAGCACACTACTTTTCACAATTTCCCCCTTATCTCTCCAATTCCTTTACAAAAGATGAAGTAAAAATTATACCAACCCAAGGAATTGTCCCCATTGATTTGGCTTCCAAAGAATAGGCTTAAAGGCTCAAAATTGGTTCCAAATGGATAAAGAGATTCAAAATTTTTGAAAATGGTCAAAATTTTTGGATATAAAAGTAGCTATGAAAAGATTGCCTAACATCCTCCTTAATCAACTTAAACACTGTGTAAACTTATGCAGACTATGAACAAGTTCTAGAAACATATACATGAATGCAGATAAATCACACATGAAAGAAGTTAAGGCTCAAATCTCACAAGGTATAAGCATGATTTAAGGAAAACAAGCAATTCATAAATTATGCACCTTTTTCACCAACCCATCAAATCAAAATGTCAAGCCATACTTAATCAAAGATGAAAGAACTTTATATCATAGGCAACTCGGTCTAATGTGTCCCTAAGCATGCGTGTCTCTAAGTTCTTCACGTTAAGTTCATGACAAGGATTCAACTTCAGGAATTTTCAAAAACAAAAACAAAAACACAAGCAAAAACCTAAGCTCACGGTCTACCACTTCATCCCCCCAAACTTATTTACAATAGTGTAAAATAAGTTTATAGATTCGGTAGGGACGTGAAGAAACTAAGAAAGCAATAAAGATACCTTGAAATTTCTCGCGTAGTGCTTGGACGGGGCAAAGATTTTCTCGAGTAGTCTAGAACCTGCGAAAATTTTCAAAACCAAAAACCAAACTAAAAACTAAAAACCAACAATCTAGAACTACTTCAATCCATCCCCCAACGTAAACTCATCCCCCATGTAGAGACGTATCAACATAGTCAACACAAATCAACAATCTCTAAAAACTACACATGTATCGCAATTCATAGAAATAATAATAGCTTTACAATGCTATGAACATGATTGGAACATATAAACAACTATAAACAAGAGGGAAATACCAAAAACAACCAACAATTCACCACCCTATGCAAAATCTAACCATGAAACACAAGTAGAAACATCACCGCAATCATCCCCCATACTAAAACATGCTTTTCAACCGAACAAATCATCATGAAAGACCAAAATCCATGGATGAATTCAACCAAAACTCATAAATTTAAGATAGGATTCATACCTAGAGTTGGAGAGAATTTGACGATGAAAGCTTGAAAATTGGAATGGAATGAGAGAATGAGAGGGTGGGTGTGTGAATTTGGTGATGTGTTGAGGTTGGAATCGTGTGCAAGGGAGAATTGGAGAAGATGCTGGAAAGAAGGAGAGAGAACCCACCTTATATAAGTGTGTTCGCGTCACTGACCTCTCTGTGGCAACCGCTATGAAATGTGCAGCGACCGTTTCGCGTCTTCAGAAAATGGCGCAACTCCAACGGGCCGTTGCAGCCCGCACAATGACCGCTACAGCCCGCCCTAGGCCCGAACTGCTCCTGCACACTGAAAACCTTTGTGGCGACCGCTATGGATTATGCAGCAGTCGCTACGATTAATTTCTTAAAATTTAAAAAAAATTGTGTGCACAGATAATGCACGAAAATTAAAGGAAAAGTAAAAAATGAAAAATAAAGAAATAAAAGGAAAAACAAGTTGGGTTGCCTCCCAACAAGCGCCTTTGTTTTGAGTCGTTGGCTCGACTTGAAGTGGCCCAGCTAAGTGGGCGGATCAACGACCCTTGTGCTGAAGACCGTGAATTGGATCATCTTATTCCCAATTTTTCTCCACCATTTGTACTTCCCGTTTGGGGTCTTGATCACGAAAACTTCGGGGTCGACTGGCACTTGTGGCTTCTTCTTAGCCTTCTTCCTCTTGTTGGTCTTCTCCTGAAAGGGAGGCTTAGTTTGCTTAGGTGTACTCATTTTGGGAGTTTGGGGAGGAGTATGGACAATAAAAATAGAAGGGTTAGAAGAATTCTATCCTTCGAATGGCCTAGAAGGCTTAGACGTGTCGGTCATCATGACCGCCCTACATTCGCGCTCTCTCCTTGCTTGTTGCGCCTCTTGATACTTAAGCACTTCGCTCTCTATTTTGAAGGTGGAGCGACTACAGTTGTCACTGATTGTGATCTCGCCTCTACCTACATCAATAAGAGCTTTGCATGTGGCTAGAAAATCCCTGCCTAAGATTAGAGATACATTTTTGTCTACTTTCATATCAAGGATAATGAAGTCGGCAGGGAAAATAAAATCATCTACATTTACCAATACATCTTCAATCACACCCATTGTCTTTATTGTCGGCCAACGTTATGATTACATCCGACGTCTTGAGAGGTCTGATGTTGAGCTTTTCATAGTACTTTAGTGGCATGATATTGATGCTTGCTCCCAAGTCACAAAGAGCCTTGTCCACTTTTCCTTCTCCAATGGAACACCTTATGATAAATTGACCGGAGTCCCTTTGCTTCATGGCCCTCTCCTATTGAATGATTTCGCTGCAATGATGTGGCAACTTAAGGTCGGATTTGGTAGGTTTCTTCTTTCTCATCACGGCCTCCCTTAGTAGCTTCGCGTACCTAGGTATCTCCTGCAACGATTCAGCGAGAGGAATATTAGTTAGGACCTTACAAAACATATTTAGGAAATGCTTGAACTGCTCTTCAAGCTTGAACTTCTTCTTGGGCTAGAAAGGGAGTACATTCCCGTTGTACCGCACGAGCTCATTCTTGGTGGGCGCCCCTGCCTCTTCAGTGGCTGGCCGATGCGGAGTGTGTGGAAGTCCACTAGGCGTTGGGCTGACTCCAGACTGTGCCCCAGTAGCAGCCCGCTGCAAAGTGTGCGGCAGCCCGCTGGGCGTCGGGCAGTCCCCAGATTTTGTTTTGTAGGTGCTTCCTTCGTCCTTCTTTTGCTTGGCAACCTACTTTTTGTTTATGTCCGCCACTCGTGCTGCTGCCTTTGCTTTAACTTCCTCGAGCTTCTTGTGGACTTAGTCCATTTGAGTTTGGATGTTCGAGTGGCAGTAGCAATGGTGTTTATTCCTTGCTCGAGATTGTTCAACCTTGCTTCAACAACACCAATCTTGGTGTCATTGGTCTTTCTATCTTGCACTAGCACTTCCAAGATTTTCATGATCCCTTGGTCATACTTGTACTCCTCCTTGATTGGCTCAACTACCCCACCTTTGTTAACATTAAACCCTGCGGAAGGTTGCAAGGAATTATTATTAGAATAAGAAAGGTTAGGATGATGGCGGTTCCCATTATAATTATTGAAATTACAGCCCCCTGGTTAGGGCGATAATTGTTGTTGTAACCCCGATTGGGACCGCCTCCTTGTTGCACGTAGCTGATGTCTTCTACGGGAGCGGGAAGAGCTTCGGGTTTGGTGACCGCAATAACGGAGGTCAGTGTAGCCGGTTCCTCTCTTTTAGACTTGTCCATTTGGTCAACCCGAACTCTAAGCTCGGCTAATTCCTTAGCAAAGGAACTCTCCTCGGCGTCCTCTATGGCTCCTACTCTTCGCGAGTTGTGCCTCTCTTTCGATCACCCTCTACTGTTGGTGGCGAACTCTTCTATCACCGCCATGGCCTCCGATCCACTCTTCCTCAAGAATCCCCCATTTGCTCCCGAATCCAACATAGCACTGATTTTTTCATTGAAACCATTATATAGGATCCCTACCTGATGGTCCACGGTGAAACCGTGGTTGGGGCACTTGCGGAGTAGGCTTTTAAACAGCGAAACCGCCTCGTAGAGAGGCTCGTCGGGGCCTTGCATGAACTGGAAGATCTCACTTTTCAACTTAAATATCGTGCCTGGCGGGTAGTACTTGTCGAGGAAGGCTACTACTATATCTTTCCACATGGAGACGTGCTCTGTGGGCAAACACTCAAACCACTCTTTAGCATAATCGATTAAGGAAAAAGGAAAGAGTCTTACCCTGTTGGCAAACTCCACGAACTTTAAGAGGTGGCGGTTGGCATCTTCTGTGGCCCTGCCTGCAAAAGGAGACTGATCAACCCTTTAAATAAGGGTCATTCGCAGCTCAAAATTGTTAGCATCAATGCGAGGGCCTTCGGGGAAGGTGATCATATTCCAGTGATTGAACATGTGGGCACTATCTTCTTATCCTTCTTTTCTTGCGCCTCGCGGACAGCCTTTTCCGCATCTCTTGTTAGGGTTTTGTATACTAGAAATCACCTTTCGAGTGATTGGATACTGTAAAACTCTAATTGTTATTTTCCAATAAATGCAACAAATTATTTTTTGTCATAATGTTGTTATATTTTACATTTAATGGTTGTTTATTGCATATTTAAATGTATAAGCAAGCGTAACAAAGTCTAAGTCTTTGTTTTAGTAGACCGGTTGTGGGCGTCGTCCAATTTAAGGTAACAAAGTCTAAGTCTTTGTCTAAGTCTAAGTCTCTAGTTTACAATGCAGTCGAGCTCTGTCCTTTGGGATATACTGACTCTGACTTTCAAGCTAATCAGGACTCGAGAAAATCTACTTCAGGATATGTGTTCACCTTAGGAGGTGGAGCCGTAATTTGGAAGAGTGTGAAGCAGAAATGCATCGCGGACTCGACCATGGAAGCCGAGTATGTGGCCGCTTTGGAGGCTGCAAAAGAGGCTGTATGGTTCAAGAACTTCCTTATGGATTTAGGTGTGGTTTCGAATCTTCCCAAGAGCATCACCATTTATTGTGACAATTCTGGTGCTGTGGCAAACTCGAAAGAACCAAGAGCTCACAAAGCGAGCAAACACATAGAGCAGAAGTATCATATCATCAGGGATATAGTACAGAGATGAGACATACAAGTCGTCAAGATTGCGTCAGAGAACAACCTGGCAGATCCTTTTACAAAGGCTTTGGCGCTGAAACCGTTTGAGTGCCACGTTGAAGGGATGGGCGTTCGACTCATTCAAGACCTCAACTCGCTTTCAGTATAAGTGGGAGAAATTTTAGACGTGTGCTCTACCATTTTGTATACTCGAAAGCTGTTTTGAGTATAAGTGAGAGATTGTTAGGGTTTTGTATACTAGAAATCACCTTTCGAGTGATTGGATACTGTAAAACTCTAATTGTTATTTTCCAATAAATGCAACAGATTATTTTTTGTCATAATGTTGTTATGTTTTAAATTTAATGGTTGTTTATTGCATATTTAAATGTATAAGCAAACGTAACAAAGTCTAAGTCTTTGTTTTAGTAGACCGGTTGTTGGTGTCGTCCAATTTAAGGTAACAGGGTCAGTTCTAAACAAAGAAAAATAAGAATTTCACAACCTAGATAGGCCTAGACTACCTATCGTGAAAGGTTGCAATGTCAGTCCGATTATTTCTAAGCCTTATTGAAATAAGATGACGTTGGTGTGGTATAGCACTGAATGGATCTAACAGCAAGACAAGTCTTTATGCTATCTACTGAAAGACGAGGTCTTGATAATTAATTTCTTAATCAATGTACGTTAGCATTGAGCATACGATATTGAGTATCTACTACTTTGACTTACCAAAGGTGCGGGTTTTTCGTCACCCAACGATCCAGGTATATTGGGTAGTGGCGATCATTATCTAGTGGTGCTAGGATTACTATTACGTTGAATCGTGCGCGAGGGGAGTCTCGTTTGATAACATCCACAAGAGGAGCTCGAAACAAGGTTTTATTATTTGGAACCTAGCTAGTTGGAGTTTAATTACTCCATGAATAATAAATAAGAGTTTCTTGCTAAGTCCATTCTTGGAGATTAAAATATGTTAATTAATTAAGTCCATAGCAGACAATAATTAATTAATGGATGTTTCTATCTTAAGCACGGGAAATAAATTAAATACAATTAAAGGAAACCCCGAATACTTGTAATTTCGGAGTTGGAAGGCAGTGCAATATTACTTCTGTAGTGGCTGCTTGTAATATTCCAATATAAGCATATATTAAATTGTGGGTTCAATTTAATTGGTAAAAAGCTAATTGGGTGAGGCATGTTCCAAATTCTTCCTTAGATCCCTGACTGGGCCCAATATGTGACTTAATATAAATAGGAGAATAAATGAGACAGAAAATACACATTATTACTCTATCAAATTTTCGTCCCCCTCTAAGAAAGAGAGAGCTCGAAATTTTGCCTCCTCTGTGAGCTGAGTTCTGTCTTCGTTATTCAAATATCAGCGTATAGTCCGGGACACCAGTCAGAAGATCCAAGGTCGAGTATTGAAGATCTTCACGTGGAGACGGAGCAAGCCATCATCGATTCTTGATTGAATCAACGAGGTAAATTGGCTAATTCCGTAGTAAGCATGTTTTAGGGATTTTATATGCTAAAGCATGTTTTAATTCAAGTTATTAGCATGATACATGTGATAATTATGCGAATAGAATTTGTCTAAATAATCTGCTAAATAGATCAAATTTATGTGAACATTAAATGTTGCACGCTTCCGCTGCCAACCCCTTCATCTCTCTCATCCATCAACAGCTTGACCATGGCTTGAAGCCTCTCTAGCTCTATTTTGTCTCCCATTGATCCTTTCTCACTTCTTAATTTCCTACGGGGTCCTTTCAAGTTCGGGATCGAGCGGCTCTAAGATGTTCATCCCAGAACGCGTTCGTATACACAACCTGAAAGGAATAAAACAAAAATAAATTAAACAAAAATTTAAAACAGAAAGCAATTAAAATCCAAAGTAATAAAATTTTATGTTTCAAGATATCAATCCAGAAGTGAATTGCTCTCCTCTACAACGGTGCCAAAAACTTGATACACTTTATATTAGCACTATAAATACCTGCAAGTATACAGAGTAGGAATAGTATAGCTAAAGGTCAGTACCAGATATCGATCACGGGAAAAGCAAACACAAATTGTCTATCCTCTACTAAAACTCAATTACTATTTGGAAAACTGAAAGATTTCGAGATTTTTGAAAACAAAGAACTTTAGAAACAAAGAAACAACTAATTGCAAATAAATCACAGGGATAAAAGTATAAAGATAAGAGGAATTCCAGGGATGTGTTTTCACAATTACGTTTATACAAATTCCAAGTAGAACACCCTAGCACAGTTCTTACTTTGATAGAACGAGTCACCTAGCTTATGCTCATGCGATGCAAACGTTGATTACGAACATTAGGGTTGTCAATCATAAATATGTAACTCCTAGAAGCTCCTAAGACCCTTGAAAAGTCCTCACTCTCAATTAACAGTGTCGTTTTAAAGGAAGCTAATTGTAGTGTCTATTAAGTGGATCTAACTCCCCAACCTCCTTTCACGATTATGTAGCAAGTTATATTTAATCATCACCAAATGTGTCACTCAAACGTAAAGTATTACGGAACAACTTAAGGAAGAAACAAAGTAAGAACAAAAGGATGTTAAATAGATAAAGGAATTGTATAAACCATTAAAAGTTACTAACACATCTCTAGAATCCTATGAGTTTAGTTACACATAATGAAATAAGCTAAACACATAGATTGAAGGGAAGATAATGAAAGCATAAGTACTAAACCAATAAAACTCAAAGGTTGAATCCTTCTTCAACTCCTTGCACAATGAAGTACTCTAACTCATGAACTCTGGAAATATTTTGCAAAGAGAAGAACTTCTTTTGATGAAGCTTTGGGGGCAATTTATAGGAAGGAAATCGTCCCTCATCATATAAGGAAAAGGGTTGCAAAATATGGTAAATCTTGGGGAGAATGTAGGGCAAATTTGCTCGGCACTTTTTCCTGGCGGGCAGCTGCACCTTGGCAAGCGGTCACCACGAGATGTACTGAGACTTCTGACCTTTGGCTGGCGGTCATTTCACTTGTTTAAGTGGTCGCCATCCATCGTTCTATAACTCTCTGAACTCTCGACAGAGGTCGCCACGCATTCTCTAGCGGTCGCTGGGTGTGTCTTGATTTCATGCACAAGTTTTCTAGAGCAGGCCGCTACTGGCTTACCGGCCGTTGGGTGCCAGCGGTCGCTGGACATGCAGAACAGCTCCAGATTTCCATCTTCGCGATTTGACTCCCTTTTTAGGCTCAAATATGCACATTTCTCACAAAACATGTCAAAATACCAAAATATACAAAATATGCAAATAATGGACATGTAATGTGACTTTGACATTAAAAACGGACCAAAAGATGGCCTTAAAACCGTGCAAAATCCGAGCGTATCATCTCTCTCTCTCCCTTTTCTCGATTTTCCAGCCACTCCAAAGGGATTGATAGGGTTTTGGTTTTTGTTCTTGTTCTATCCTAATTCATAGGATTAGATCAAGACAATCTCGTATTTTATATTGGTCTCCCAAGATCCCATATCACACTATGTTGATTCTTCAAGATCCGCCCACACGGATGAATAATCATGGACGTGGGAATAGAATTGAAGATTCGTGGTCATTGAACCAAGGATCACAAGGAGATGCAGCTAGCAACGTTAATCCTTTAATGGATAAAGAGGTAACAATCAAATATACATCAAATTGCATGTGTTTGTTTTCCGTGTCTTCTGCTTCCGTAACCCCAACAATTGGTAACAGAGCCAATTTTTAGGTTCTGATTATGTGTTGGATTAATTGAAATTTTCAAAAATTTAGTGTAAAAGCTTGGGTTTTTCAAAAATCATGCAATTACATGTTATACGTTTATAATATGTTTTTCTTGATTTTATTTTCAGATCTATGACATGATGTTCTCGATCGATGATTGAATATTGAGATTATTGAATTTGAATCCTAATATCTACAAAATATTCTAGATCTATGATGAACATCATTAGATCTATATATTCTAAGTAATATATACTAGATTGTATGTTTGAATTATTACATATGTGTATGTGTTTAAGTGAATACATGTGTTTGAATCAAGAAAAAAGTGATCCATGATTGAATACTGAAGAGACGGGTTTTGCATGTGTGTCGTGTGCACGTGTCCCTCCTGTCAACAAGATTTATAGTTTCCCACTTTTGCAACAAATATTACTAAGTATAAGCGGCAAGAGAGGGGTCGAACCATAGAGACTAGGGACCTACTCGAGATCGATTCTATGACACGGGGTTGGTGTTAGCCACCACGCCCTAAACACTTGAACATGGACCTAAACACTAGAGTCGAAAACTTGAATTTAAAGCATGAGAACAGAGATTGAGAGCTTAAGCTAAACTAAGGGAGCATGGAAGAGAGTTTTGAAAGCTTCAAGAGAAAATAATGAGATGGAGACAGAGACTTGACATGAAAATTCCTAAACTAAAGGCAACTTGAAACAAACATTTGCTTGAAATCATTTCAGAAATAAGCGTAATGGATTTGCATCTTAAAACAAGATTGAGATTGAAAGGTTGCAGGGAGAAAATAAGCAACTTTGGAAAATAATTTACTTCTAAACTAGAGCAAAACAAAAGAACAAATCATATGCAGCAACTAGATCTCAACATCTAAGCCACCAAATGTGAAAAGCATCCAAGAAACATGAGTAAATAACATCATCAACATGAAAATAAACCAAAGCTTCATAAAATGGAAATAAGCTGAGATCCAACGTCGGAGTCGTCAATTCCTCTGCCGAAACCATTAAATCTAACTAGAAAGCGAGGTGTGAAGGAGCTTCTAAGATGGAGGCGTCAATTCCACCGTTGAAATGACCAACACACTGTAAATCTACACTAAAGTCTTGAAAACATGAAATAAAATGTAAATCCGACGTCGGAGTTGTCAATTCCTCCGTTGAAGCTACAGAGCTAAGCTAAGAAAGTAGTAACTAAACTAAAACTAAGCTAAGGTGGCGTTAAGCGCCTATTAGAGCTTTCTACCTAAACTACCATAGCGTTAAGCGCTGCCTCTTTATAGTGGAAAGCTTCTATTTAAAGGGCGGCTTCAACTTCAACCCTAAGGCAACTTCTCGTCCGATTTGACCATTTTACCCTTGCAGTAATTGAGGATGATTCAGCAGATACGTCTTCATGTGGTGAGCTCCTCTTGATCAACTCAGTCATCTTATGTGGTGAACTCCACTTGACTAACTCAACCATCTCATGTGGTGAACTCCACTTGATCAACTCAGTCATCTCATGTGGTGAACTCCACTTGATCAACTTGATGGTTGGGCAGGCTCCATTGCTTGTCTCCAACTGATCAATTTGTCTTCAGATTTGGCCATTTTTCACTCATTTTCTGAGTTGATCAAGTTGTTCCAGCATTCTGCCGCTTCAACACTTTTTAGCATCTGCACACTTAAATTCGCCACTTTTTCGCACATTATCACCCCGGTTAGTGTAATAAACTCCTATAAAACCATGCTTTTAACGAGCCCTATCAAATGCTTGGATCGATGGAAGAATATTATGAATCTTGAATTTTATTCTAGTTTTTCGCAATAATATTCTAGATCTAAACAAGTATTCATAGATCTATAGATTTATGTTCTTAATATGCTAGAACAATTTAAATTGCTAAAATGCTTGAAATTTAAATGTGCATATTGGTGTGAACGTAAAAGATTGTTACAATTGGGAAACGATTATTAAGATTTAAGCATGGTCAAGCAAAGTGACCGTGAAGAATCAAGTTAATTAAATCGAAAAAAAAGTTATGAAACTAGCGTTTTGAAAACCCTAGCTTCATGCCCACCGGAAATCGCAACGGTGGAGCTGGGGGCGACTGCCGGTCTTGGTCGTCGTCCGGCAACGGCTCCAGTGAAATGGGAGCACGGCAGGCGGCGGTTTGAGCAGGCGGCGGCGCGTCAGATCTGTTTTGATAAGATCCGACGACGTGGGCCTCCAGCGGCTGACCGTCGTCGAGGGTGGCTCCACGCAGCGATGCAGGCGACGACTCGAGGAGGCGGCGGCGCTGGGGGCGCGTCGAATCTGCTTCGGTTGTCAAGCAACTAGAAGCATTATCACATCTGATCTAATATGTGGATCCTATCGCAATCCTCCTCACATACAATTTAATCATGCTTTCATTGGTTGTCAAGCAACCAGAAGCATTATCACATATAACTAAACAATGTAAATATAGTATTGGATATAAAAAATTAATTTTAAATAAACATAGAGAACTACACTCAAATCTCTAGAATTCTTAATGTTTAGCTAATCATAGATAAAGTAGCCAAAATGATAAATAAAATGCTAGACGTAAGTACTAGATAAAACCGAGATTGAATCTTGTTCTCCCTGTGTTCCGTAGGAGTGGAGTCATTTTGCCATTTTAGTACGTTTTATGATAGTGGATACATTTCCCTTTTTAGTAGTAAAAGTTAACACATTTTTTCTCACTTACTGTACTCTCTCTTACTTTATTCTCTCTTCATCTTTCTATCTCTTTCATTTCCTACTTTATTCTTCATTTACTTAACTCATTTAACATAATTTTTCTTAAATTGCATGCCGAAAAGAGACGCCTCCACTACTGCGGATCAGTGGACCTAAAGCTGAACAAATTCAATGATAATTTGAGGGTAGACTCGAAACTTGACTTCTATAGGTTTTAGCTCAGTTGGTTAGAGCTTGTAGCCATTAACCAAATTGTGTTTTGCTTATACATTTATGTTGTTTTTACAAGCATATTAGTCTTCTCTATTGTAGATTAGGTTGTAGAATATGTCATCATAGGTGACTTAGTTCCTTTTAAAACTAAAAATAGTATTTCACAATCTAGAAAATAACGACTATCTATTGCAAAAGGTTGCAATGTCAGCATAAAAATTTTCTTATTGCAAAAGGTTGGAAGGTCAGGATAAAAGTTTTCTGATATTGTGAGACTATAGCATTGAACTAATCCAGCAATATGACAAATCTTTATTTCTATTTATTTATATATGTCTAGGTGATTACTATTTCTTAATCTTTTTATGTAGTATTAGGTGCACGATATTAATTAAATGCAATGAGATTAATCTATAATTACTAAATAATATTTCTGAATTTAATTATTTTGTTGATTTTTTTCAAATAATATCCATTAAATGGTATTCAGAGTCAATTTTTAAAATGCATGACTCCCTATTTCAGAAAAATAATTTTGAGAATTTAAATTTTCATAGTACCATTTGGAGAATATCGCCGGTATATTTCTACACTTACTTATATCATGCAACAAGTTGCAATAATAAAAATGTGAGGTAATAGAACAAAAGTGAGAAAAAAGTGAGCCAAATTGATATGGGACCAAGTGATAAGGTGGACCACTACTTTACATTACAAAAAGGAATGAGTTCAACTCGATGAGTTTAATTGATTTTGGTGTCATTGTGATTAATGTTGCTTATTCGGTATGTTCGGGTTCTAATTGGACTGAAACATGAATGAACTAGTTTTCAAATTTTAGCAGTCCAAGAACAAGAACTAGAATGAACAAATATTCGGTTCTTATGCTAACAGACTGGATAAAAATCGGCCGGATAAGTGTAGGAACTGAAAAAATCGATTTCTCCTTCAGTTTTAATAGTTTGAAAATTCAATAATATAATTCATTATGTTTTGATTCAAAAAAACTGATTTCACCTTCGATATGTAAGACTATACTTTCGGTGATGAACATTTGCGGTCCCTATACTTGCAAAATATTATTTACGGTCCCCAGACTATACCACTTGCTCATTTTAGGTGTTTTATCAATTTTTGACCACATTTTTGGACAAAAGCGCTCATAAAAGCCTAAAGGGCATTTTTTACATTCACTCTCCAAAAGTAGGTACTTGTTTTGATATTTAAATTAGTTTGAGTACTTTAACTATGATTTGTGTTTATTCGAATAATTTTTGTTTGGATTGGTTATAATGTGCACAGGGGTGGAACTAGTTAAAAGAAGGGTGTGGCTTAAGCCCCTACCCAATTTTCTTTTTCCAGTTTTTCTTCTTTAGAAATTTTATGAATTTATAAATTATGTTTAGTCCTTACAGAAATTCTGCTGCAGAAGAGTAAATGCTTATTGTTGAGTGAATGAGAAAGCTGAATCTGTAAGTGTATAAACTTACAGAGATTAAAAATAATTTCCGAGCCTCAGGAAGAAGCAACCCAGTTGACAATAAAAATAAAATAATAGCAGTATAATATCGTTCAATCTCAGAGATGAGAGGACGAAAATTTTGAAAATTTAATTAATTTGTCTTCTGTTTAATCTCCTTTATATAAAGTTGTGATGGGCCAGGTTATGGATCCATAGAGGTTAGACTTGGGCCAAACCTGTTGAACTTTTACTAATTAAATTGAGCATCAATTTTATACAAGTCCAAGCAGAATATTATTATCAGACACTACGGTAAAATCATATTGACTACCCGTGTAATCCCAAATTAAGAGTAATTTGGACTTTACCTCTTTAATTTATTATTGCACGTGTTTAAGATATAAATATCATTGAATTAATTTAAGTCTAGTATTTGACTTTGATTAATTAATATCTTTTTCCAAAAGTTGTCTAGTTCAAAAATTTTATTTATTATTCTGAAATAAATTTCAACCAGCCGGGTTCCTGAATAATAAAACATTTTTTGAACACCTCTTGGGGATATTATCAAACTGGACTCACCCAGCACACGATTCATTGCAATAACAATACTAGCAGCTCTAGACATTGATAACCATTACCCAAGATATTAGGATTCTCTTAGATTACGAGAAATGATTGAAAATATACTTCCTCTGTGACACTGTCCCATTAAAAATAAAAGGTTTTTTTTTGGATTGTCACTACAAACGACATATTTTTTAAAATAAAAATAATATTATATCTACTTTTTCTCTCACTTAGTTTAGCTCTATGTATTTGTTACAAAATAATTCTCTCACTTAGTTTAGCTCTCTGCATTTGTTACAAAATAATATTACGTAACATCAATTAATAAAATTAAATATTTTATATTAAGCAAAGAAGTCGAGAACCACAAAGCATGTGCAACTTCAAGAAATGAGTATTAATAAATAGAGTAGTGCACATATTTTGCGGTTAACCATCCTAACCGTAAATCTTGGGACCGAAGAAAGTCGTATTAATGCTTCATGGAAAAGTTGTATTACTAAATAGTACTTAGTCATTATTATTAATAAATATGACTAGTAGTCATTATTATTAATAAATAGTAATCATTATTTTTAGTAAATAGGGAGTATTCATTATTTATAAAAAAAATGCTTTATGACGGAAGGAGTACTAATAAATTTATTTCAATCGTAGTCATTATTATTATGAATAGAAACATTAAAGAAAATATATTATGAATAGAAAAATGATTGAAAATATATAATGAATAGAAATATAAACATTATGGTAGAAATATATATATTTAAATTGATACACTAATGATAATTACTCGTAGAATAAAGTCTATTTTCACAGAATAACTAAATTTATCAGCCACCTGTTAGTGTGCAATATTGGACAAGTTGCAAAACTTTTCAAATCACAGAAATTAAATGAATTCTAAAATAAAATTCCACACGCCTTAATATTTATTAGTGAATTATAATCACCGGCTAACCATTTCTTATATACAAAGTTATTTAGCAACCAAGTAGTTAGGATCTGCAACTTGTTACATAGTTTAACAATTTACAAATTATGTATTGCTGACAGCTCCACTCATGCTGGATTACTTTTTAAAAATAGTAAAATACGTTTCTTTCCTGATCTTTGACTTCATGCGTCAACGAATATTAGTCAAACTACGAGTCTTTTTATTAGGCACAAGATATTTTAAAATTTTAAAATTGAAAATTGACAAATTCCAGCTGAAGTTTAACTTGGAATCTAAGATTTTATGCCATTTTATTGGAATCTGCAATTAGGGCCAGTGAATATTGTCACTGCTCTCTTATAGAAAAAACAAAAATAAACTCATAGCATCAGTAATGGGGCGGACGATAGCGCGCCCGATGTGTCGTCCGCCATTGTGGCTCTGCGCTATTGTCGGGCGCGCTATCCTCCGCCATTGTGGCTCCGCGTCGTCCCCGCCGGACGCTTAGTCCGCGGACGAAGCGCGGACGATAGGGCATCGTCCGCCCGCTGTGGGAGACGCGGACGATGCAACGCGTTTTTGTTTTTAAATTTTTTAAATTCGAAATTTGTCTATTTAAACCTCGATTGTCATTCAATTTTTCATACGAACATTTCTCGCATCAGTTCTCTCATCTCTCACACATCTCTCCAAATTTCACAAGCCAAAATGAACCACGACGACGACCGGAGTTCCTCGGAGGACGGTAGTCCGACCTTAACTCGAGCCTTAAATGCAGCCGTGCACGACGCAATGGCGGAATGCTTAGCCATAATGCAACGCGAGGAGGCGGAGACGGCGAAACAGATCCCCAGGCCTATTCGACGTCGGAAGTCTGTCCGACGCGATCACGCCGCAGCTCACGAACATCTAGTTGCAGACTATTTTGCCGACCAACCACGGAGGGGCCCGGCTGTTTTTCGCCGTCGGTTTAGGATGCCTCGTTACCTTTTTCTTAGCATTGTCCAGACGTTGGAGTCCCGTGATGAATACTTCCAGTATCGGGAAGATGGCATCGGCAGACCCGGGCTTACGCCGTTGCAAAAGTGCACAGTTGCAATCCGCCAGTTGGCCTACGGCACCAGCGCTGACATGTTCGACGAGTACCTCCACGTTGGGGATACAACAGGCCGCAAGTGCCTGAAGAGATTTTGTAGGGGAATTGTGGAGACGTACAGCGTCACATATTTGCTAAACTGATGGCTGTAGATTGCCAGACCCTAATGAGCATGCACGAGACGGCGCACGGGTTTCCTGGGATGCTAGGGAGCGTCGATTGTATGCACTGAGAGTGGAAGAATTGTCCGTCGGCGTGGAGAGGCCAATTTACTAGTGGATACAAGGGCAACCACCTAACGATAATCCTCGAAGCCGTCGCTGACTATCGGCTCTGGATCTGGCATGCTTACTTCGGTGTAGCCGGGTCGAACAACGGCATCAATGTCCTCAACTCATCCACCCTCTTCGCCTAGCAATGCAACGGCAACGGCCCGGCCATCGAGTTCACTGCCAACAGGCGCCAATACCATATGGGGTACTACTTGGCCAATGGCATATACCCAAAGTGGCCTGTTTTTCTGAAGACAATCAGCTGCCCAATGAGTGAGAAGAGAGTTTTATTTGCGCAAAGGCAGGAGGCAGCGCGGAAGGACGTGGAGCAGGAATTTGGTGTGCTCCAAGCACGGTGGGCAATAGTGAAAGGGCCGGCGCGTCTCTGGTTCAAGGAAGTCCTCGCCGATGTCATGTATGCGTGCATAATCTTGCACAACATGATAGTCGAACATGAAGGTATGAGCATCACCGATTGGACAGATGACGAAGGTGCATCTAGTTCCTCCGGCACGGCGACCCCGCCCCCCGCTCAAGGATTACCGACGGGCTTCAATGAGGTTCTATCTAGAAAGGCCTCAATGCGCAACCAACACGACCATGCACAGCTCATGAACGACATGATTGAAGAAGTGTGGGCCCGTAACCGCCGTCACTGAGTTTGCGTATTTTTTTAAATCCGTATTGTAATGTATTAATTTTATAAATGAAATGAAGGTTTTTCTCAATTTTTTTAGTTATTTAAATATTCAAATAGAAGAAAATGCTTAGGGCGCCCCACTGCAGGTGGAAGGGTAGGAGGATAAAATGCTGACGTGACGGTGCATAGGGCGGGCTTTAGAGCGCGACTTAGGGCACCCCATTGTTGATGCTCCCACAGCTCATATTAAATTTAGAGTAAATTATAAATGATTCAGCCTGACGTGGCAGCAGTCTGATGTATACTTCAACAGCGCTGACATTGCATCATTATCCCATGCGATTAGGACAATCTCACCGCCTATAACATACCGTGAATAAGGGCTTATAATTTACTTACTTCATTCGGCATTAATAAAGTTATTTTACTATATATATTGCCACAGTCCTGACTAAGTTAATACTCCCTCCTCCCCAATTAAAGATGACTCATTTTTTTTTTTCATCCAAAATTACTCATTACTATAAATGAAAACACATTTATCTCTAATTTATTCTCTCTCTTTTACTTTACTCTCTCCTCTTAACACACAAAATAATACTGCATAAAACTCCGTGCCACCCAAGGAAGGGGTCATCTTTCTTGGAACGGAGGGAGTACAAAATTTTTGGATACAAAGATTAAGAAATTGAGTTGAAAAGTAGTAGACATGAATAAAATAAGAAAGATAAATAGAGAGTAAAATAGGTGATGGAAAAAAATAAGAGTAATTGGATGTTTTATTTTTAGTCAAAAAAGAAAAATGACTCAACTTAGTTGGGACATCCCAAAAAGAAATACGATTCAATTTAGTTGGGACGGAGAGAGTATTATATAATATTATAGTCATTTTCATTTTTAGTAAAAAACAATGTATTTCTTCTCATTTACTATATTTTTCTTTATTTTTCTAAATTTTTCATATTCTATTTTATTCTTCCATTATTTAACTTACTTCATAAAATATTTCTTAAATAGTATGCTGAAAAGAAACATATCCTTAGAAGTGGATCAATTCTTTTTTTGGTAAAGGACTTTAATTGAATTCCATTTTAATGAAGAGCATTACTTGTGTTCCGCCTCAGGGAGTGACGCATAAGAGTTATACGTCACTAACAGAAAGACGCATAATAATTATGCGTCGTTAGTTATTGACGCGTAATCGTTATGCGTCGCTAATAAACGACGCATAAGGGTTATGCGTCGTAAGATACTGACGCATAACCATTGTGCGTCGTTCATTAGCGACGCATAACTCTTATGCGTCTTTATTTAGCGACGCATAATTCTTATGCGTCGTTCGTTGAGTTTTAAACCGGGCAGAAGGCAGAACCAGCCAGAAACGAACGAGCAGAAGCAGGGGACGAAACCAAACGACGAAATCAAGCGATTTCCGACGAATCCAAGCAAAATCCGGCGAATTTCCACCATTTTGCAACCATATTCCGGTAATTGTTCTTCAATTTGGCTAAATACATCCTTTAATGTTTAATTTGGGCAGGTTTTCCGTAATTTAGTAAAAGTAGGGTTTTTGATTAAATTGATGGATTTTTGGTATATTTTTGTTGTTTTGTTGCATATAATTAGGGATTATGATGAAATTATGGGTTATGATGAAATTGATGGAATTTTTGGTCGACTTTCCGTAATTTGTGTATTTCATATGGATTTAATTTAGCAAAATTAGGGTTTATGATGAAATTGTTGGATTTGTTGGTCGATTTTCCGTAATTTGGGTATTTCATACGCATATAATTGAATGGGTAGAAGCAATTGATTAAGTTTTTGTAATTGTGCCCCTTTTGGTGGGCAATTTTATGTAATTTGGGTATTTCATATGCATATATTGCACCCCTAAGTTGCAATTTAGTTAGCTTGTTGAGTTGTTATGAAAAAAATTGAATCATGAGTGAATGTTTTGAAGTAGATGGTATCTGCAAGTTCCGAACAACAATTATGCTATGGACCTGAGGATCCATCACTACTGTTTCATCAGAACGAACATATTCCAGGCTCCTTGTTGGCGAATGGCACAACAAGTGTGTTGAGAAGTCGTAGGACGGAGAGTAAGGTGTGGGCATTGCCAATACATGAAAATGTGATGTATTGTCTAGATGTATGGCGTGGTTGAATGTGGAAGGCCGATGAGGATGGACAATGAGCTAATAACGGCCTTGATCGAGCGCTGCAGGCCTGAGACACACTGTTTCCACCTTCCAGTTGGTGAAGTTACTGTAACCTTACAGGATGTGCAAAGCCTGTACACGGTCGTGTTTTCACTGGCCGTGACTACCCTGTTGGATTTGAAGATTGGTCCAGCAAGTGTAGAGATTTGTTGGGATGGATACCTGACGCGGAAATCGAAACGAAGCACGGTGGTTTGTTGATGACGTCTCTGATCCACCAAGCGACGATGCCATTGGGTGATGGGCTGCCTGAGTATGCATACATTCAAAGAGCACGTATACATGCTCTGATCTTGTTAGGGGGGCTTATTTTACCGGACACCACAGGGTGCAAGGTCCCCTTTATGTGGTTAAATGCCTTAGACGATCCGGAAGATGTGGCTAATATCAGTTGGGGTAGTGCTGCTTTAGCATACCTGTATCATTATTTGTGCGAGGCTTCTATAGGCAGACATAGAAGAGATGTGGGTGGACCTATGGTTCTCTTGCAGCTGTGGGCCTGGGAAAGAATGCCTACATTGAGGCCAGCCTTCTTGATATCGCCTATGCACACGCCGTATACCCCGTGTGGAGCCAAGTAATGTTTTTGTTTAAATTAACTCACATAATTATGTATTTTGTTGATAACTTTTGACATTAATATTATGTATAGGTGGCACAGAGTTACTGAAATTGGAAATGCTCCCCGACATTTAGTAGCTCATTATCGTGATCAGTTATCACTGATCCGTCCTGGCCAGGTGAAATTTATTTGTGTTGTCTTAGTTAATGAATTTACTTACTATAATATGAAATTAATTGTGTTTTTTATTTTATTTGTTTGTAGTTTATGTGGACACCCTATGCAGACTGTATCCTCCCTGAGTACTGCATTGATTCGACTGCATCCTACTTGTGCGATACTTATTTGGTGTGCTGGTCATTTGTCGAGGCACACGAGGCTGGGCGCGTTTCCCGACAATTTAACCGCTACCAGCGTATTCCTCAGTACTGTGATAGGATGCTACATAGCTCCGGCCATTTGAGTAAAAGTCACCGCCGTGGGAGGAAGGGCGCTGATTGGGCTAAGGTACATAAGTTCTTCATTGATGAATGGGACTTGCGCCACGACAGGTTCCAAGCAACTTTTGACCATGCAACGGCGACAATGGATGGTCGCATTAATCCTGGCTATATGGCGTGGTACAATAGGATCACCGTGTCGTACCTAGTTCAACCTGGGACACAGTCAACTGAAGGGATGAACGAGGCAGCCCCTTCTAATTTATTGGCGGTATGTGATGTTTTTGTATATAAAAATGTCTTTAGTTTAAAGTTTGTATTGCTCACCGTGGTATGATGTCATTTGTATTTGTGTTATCTAGGTTGAGACCCTTCAGGGGATATGGCATTTGACCTTTGAACATGACACAGACCCTCGGTTACGGCAGATTCGAGAAATGGCTGCTTCGGCACTTCGTGCGATGAACCATGCTGATGAGATGGAGTATCCATCTTCTCAACGGCGAAATGTGGTCATGCCGCCACGCCCACCAACTTCTCTTCGTCATGGACTGCCGGGTGTCCGGACGGGTGGGCACGGGATTACGTGACAGCATAGGTTGTCGCAGCAGCATCAGCCGCAACCTGAGTATGCGGTACCAGAGCCCTTGAGTCCGGAGTACGATCCACCAGGATGGTCTCAGCTGAGTGGTGGAAGCCACGAGCCCTCGCAATGGGGAGCACGCGCGTCATGTGATTCATTCTTTGGCGGTGTGTCTGATTGGGATGCAGCTCAACCAGGACGTGATACGTACTTTCAGAATTATCAATTTATGGATCCTGTGGGGGAAGAAGAGGGTCAGGAAGAAGAGGGTCCAGAAGAAGAGGGCGGGGAGGAACATGACGAAGTAATATTCCGACCACCGACCGCGGGATCCTCACGACCATCAAGTACGATTGGGAGGGCTATGCAGAATGTATTCAGAGGATTTTCAACAAGGAAGAACAAAGGGAAAGCTCCGACAAAGTTCACGCCTCCATCTAGATAGATTTCGGTCATATGTTGGTATTTGTGTCTATTGAAACAGGTTGTGATCGTAAGTTGATTTTTGAACATTTTTGATATAATGAAACATAAATACTTCGGAATGTTTTCTATGGTGGAATGAACAATATTATGATTTTGATAAACAAATATAAACAAATATCGTCATATGCCCGAAACATGTTTCAAAAATCAACATACGACCACACCGGGCGAAGTGGCGGGACTCGTTATAAATTTACATAAAATCGCCCGACCGGGCGTTTTAGAAAAATAAAATCGCCCGACCGGGCGAAGTTTCTGGACTGAATAGTGCGTGACAAAATTCACTCGGTGACGCATAACGATTATGCGTCGTTCTTCGGTGACGCATAACGATTATGCGTCGTTCTTTGTTGACGCATAACGATTATGCGTCGTTCATTGGTGATGCATAATCTGTTAGGTTTAGTATACTGAAAAGCATGTTTCGAGCGAGTTCGCACGAATAGAGTCTTGCTTGTGTATGAAAAAAAACTCTACAATCCACTTTTGACCCGATTCAGTATTATTCGAGCATTTCGCACGAATAGAATCAGTATATTATCACATTGTGTTTGCTTGTGCGTTTATAAGATGTTTTATAAACATTTAAATGCATAAGAAGTAAACAAAGCCTAAGTCTTTTGCTTAGTAGACCGGTTGTGGGCGTCGTCCACTTTAAGGTAACTACAGTCGGTTCTATGCAATGCTTTGCAAAAGAAAAAGAAGAATTTCACAACCTAGATAGGCTTTGGCTACCTATCGTGAAAGGTTGCAATGTCAGTCCGATTATTTCTAAGCCTTATTGAAATAAGATGACGTTGGTGTGGTATAGCACTGAATGGATCTAACAACAAGACGAGTCTTTATGCTATCTACTGAAAGACGAGGTCTTGATAATTAATTTCTTAATCTACATACGTTAGCATTGAGCATACGACATTGAGTATCTACTACTTTGACTTACCAAAGGTGCGGGTTTTTCGTCACCCAACGATCCAGGTATATTGGGTAGTGGTGATCATTATCTAGTGGTGCTAGGATTGCTATTATGTTGAATCGTAGTCTCGTTTGATAATGTCCTCAAGAGGAGCTTGAACAAGGTTTTATTATTCGGAAACTGGCCAGTTGGAGTTTTATTACTCTATGAATAATAAATAAGTGTTTCTTGCTAAGTCTACTCTTGGAATTAATAAGATGTTAATTAATTAATGGACATTTATATCTTAAGCGCGAGAAATAAATAATAAATAAAATGGAAACCCGGATTACTTATAATTTCGGATTTGGATGGGGAGTTCAATATTACGTCTGTAGTGGCTGGTCGTAATATTCCAATATAAGCTTGTATTAAATTGTGGGTTCAATTTAATTAGTAAAAGGCTAATTGGGGGAGCCCATATCCAAAACCTTCCATAGATCCCTGACTGGGCCCAATATGTAACTATTATAAATAGGAGAATAAAGGAGACATAAAATACAATTTTTTAATGAAAATTTTCGCCCACTCTAATTATTAAGAGGGGGACAATTTTGTCATTGAATTTCTCCTCCGTGAGATCTTCAGCTCCTCCTCCGTAGAAAGTTCTGTCTTCTTTATTCGAGTCCTAGTGTTTCGATAAGATCAGCCCACCCTGATGTAGGAATACAGTTCGGGACACCAATCAGAAGATCTGTGGTCTAGTATTGAAGATCATCGTGGAGAAGGCGCAAGCAATCGACGATTCTTTGGAGAATCAACGAGGTAAATTGACTAACTCCGTAGAATTCATGTTTAGGATTTATATTCTATGAGCATGAATTATTTGCGTTCTAGCATGCACTTCTGTGTTAACATGTGAATAGAATAATTCCATAATCGGTCAAATAGATCCTACGTCTGATTTATTTATTTGTACAAGTCTTCCGCTGTGCAAGGGGCTCCAAAACCCCAACATAATCGTTATGCGTCACTGGGTGAATGTCGTCACGCACTGTTGAGTCCAGAAACTTCGCCCGGTCGGGCGATTTTATTTTTCTAAAACGCCCGGTCGGGCGATTTTATGTAAATTTGTATCGAGTCCAGCCACTTCGCCCGGTGTGGTCGTATGTTGAAATTTGAACATTTTTGATGGGTTGAAACATGTTTCGGGCATATGTTGGTATTTGTTTATCAAAATCATAATACTTGTTGTAATAACAATCATAATAACTCTCATAATAAAAAGCATAATGACTGTCGACAACATCTCACAAATGTTGAAACATAACATAGTAGCTATCACATCTCACAAATATTGAAACATACACATAGTAGCTATCACATCTCACAAATATTTACCACGACTTTACTGAACGGCACCGGCTGAGTCTACTCTTGGAATTAATAAGATGTTAATTAATTAAGTCCATAGCAGACTTTAATTAATTAATGGACATTTATATCTTAAGCGCGGGAAATAAATATTAAATAAAATGGAAACCCGGATTACTTATAATTTCAGATTTGGATGGGGAGTTCAATATTACGTCTGTAGTGGCTGCTCGTAATATTCCAATATAAGCTTGTATTAAATTGTGGGTTCAATTTAATTAGTAAAAGGCTAATTGGGGGAGCCCAAATCCAAAACCTTCCATAGATCCCTGACTGGGCCCAATATGTAACTATTATAAATAGGAGAATAAAGGAGACAGAAAATACAATTTTTTAATGAAAATTTTCGCCCACTCTAATTATTAAGAGGGGGACGATTTTGTCATTGAATTTCTCCTCCGTGAGATCTTCAGCTCCTCCTCCATGAGAAAGTTCTGTCTTCTTTATTCGAGTCCTAGTGTTTCGATAAGATCAGCCCACCCTGATGTCAGAATACAGTTCGGGACACCAGTCAGAAGATCTGTGGTCTAGTATTGAAGATCAACGTGGAGAAGGCGCAAGCAATCGACGATTCTTTGGAGAATCAACGAGGTAAATTGGCTAACTCCGTAGAATTCATGTTTAGGATTTATATTCTATGAGCATGAATTATTTGCGTTCTAGCATGCAATTCTGTGTTAACATGTGAATAGATTAATTCCATAATCGGTCAAATAGATCCTACGTCTGATTTATTTGTTTGTACAAGTCTTCCGCTGTGCAAGGGGCTCCAAAACCCCAACAATTGGTATCAGAGCCAATTTTTTGCTCTGATTATGTGGATTAATTTCATGTTACGTGAATTGCACGAACGTATCTGTTTTTCGTTGCTTGTTATATGATTTATAAAATGCATAGTTCGAAAAGCTAGAATATTTTCGTCGATAGCTGCGTGATCTGCCCAAATTCAACGAATTGGGAGAATTATTTCTCCAGAACCCAACTTTATAATTCATCCACCATGTCTTTTATTTATTCTTGGGGCGCCGCAAATTTTTGACAATTACATGATCTTGGACGGTGGAAAACAATTCGCCTTCGTGAATGGAATGATTCTCGTCATGTTTCACGGGAAGGACACGACTGTTTCTGTTCGGAATGGCTAGGAAGTTTTCTAGCAAAAGGCGGCGTGGGCAGATCAGTTAGGTGGAAAAGGCAGCTGTTGTCGCAGCCACTGCAGAGACGACGACGTCGCTCAAATGACGACGATGCAGCTGCAGGCTGGTTGTGCGACGAACAGCGGCGGTTCTTGGCTGCCGGGGGCGTCGCAGCACCGCGCAGCAGCAGGTCGCCGGCGGAGACAGTTTTTCGAGTGGGAGCCCATCTTGGGCAGATCCCGGGCTCGGAGGAAGCTGTCGTCGCAGCAGCTGAGCGGCGTGCGTGCAGCAGCGATGGAGCAGTGGCTGAGACGTGGCAGTGGGGAAACGAGGCAGCAGCAGCACCATCAAGGTGGCTGCGCAGCAGCAGCGGCGATCGGGCAGCGGCGGGTGCGACGACGCAGCGACGGCAGCGGCGGTATCCCGCAGTGCAGCGACGACCGCGATGGAGAGCAGCGGCTGTGATTCGAGTGGGAGTCCTTCACGGGCAGCTTCCCAGACTCGAGTTTGACGTCGCATCGCCTCGTTCCGTGACTTCGCTTTCCAAATTTGATTAGGATTTCCAAATCCTTGGATTCAATTTTGGAAATAATTTAAGATAAATATGTAAATAAGATTTGAATATATCTTTTGTGAATTTTATATATTATATGAGATTTGATTTGGTATCAAATCATGGATTAATTAGATTATTTCCTTATTTAATGGATTTATATGGATTTTATTCCTAGATAAATCCTAGTTATATTTGGAAAATAATAATCTAAATTTTATCTATATCTTATGGATTTAAATGGATTTATTCCTAGATGAATCCTAGTTGGATTTAGATAATGATAAGATTATTTTATTCTTATCCTATGAATTTATATGAATTTATTCATAGATAAATTCTAGATGGATTTGGATAGGAATAATATAATATTTTATTCTTTTCTTATAGATTTATATGGATTTGTTCCTAGATAAATCTCAGATAGATTTGAATAATTATAATATAATGTTATCTTATTCTATGGATTTATATGGATTTACTCCAAGATAAATCCTGGATGAATTATGATAAAGATTTATATTAATTTATTTTATCCTATGGATTTGAATAGATTTAATTCTATTAAGACAAATCTTAGATGGATTAAAATAAGTATTAATCCAAGATTATCCTTATCTTTTGGATTTATATCCTAGATAGATTAGGATAAAGATAATATATAAGAAAATCCTTATTTAATTGGATTTAGATAAACATATTTATCTAAGAAATCATAAGTAATGTATGATATATTCTATATATCTATTCTCAATAGAATTAAGATTTGTATAAATCTTGGTTGGTTGGATTTTATTTATCGTATGGATTATGATGGAATCGTTTCTGTCTAGTAATATCCTAGAACGATTTAAATAATGATAATCCTAGATCAACGTTATCTTAAATTGAAGGATTTGATTTTATCGAAATAAAATCTAGAATGATCCTAAAAGGATTTAGATAGTTAACACTATCTTGATAAATCCTAAATGATTAAGGATAATAATTATCCAAGATAAAACATAATTATTTAATTAATTCTCCCTTGACCAGATTAAATAATTGTCGTTAATTATCCAGCGTGTTTAAATGCCATGCATTAAATGGAATTATCTGTTTATTTGGTGTTTATCTATTTTAAGTGGATTATCTGTCTTATCTGCTTATGTGATAATTATGCAAAAACCATATAAAATATCTAAGCGATAATTACAACAAGTGCGCTGTATATGGTCTCCATCAATTGGTCTGCAATTTATGAAGCTTTTTTCTAATATTATCGCCACCTGCTTTGTGGGGACAATAATCCTAAGAAATAGTGAGTTCATGAGGGCGGACTTCTCAAAAATAAATAGTATGAACTAGAATGTGATTTCCAATATTATCGCCACCTGCTCTGTGGGGACAATAATCCTAAGAAACTGCGAGATTCAGAAGTTCACACGTGATTTATGAGATAGCTTGATCTTGTTAGCAGCACATGAGCATTGTTATGGGAGTGTGTTGTAGAAATGAGACTCTGTAATGCTAAATTCAGTGGTCTTGCTTAGGCAACATTAGGCGGCCATGCCACTCTGTGGTATCTGGACTATTCGTCGGTGTTGTGACCAGTAAAATTGTAAGATTTTAATGTGTATTGACTTCCTCTGGAGGGTACAAAATTTTAATTTTACAGTTGCAAGATACATAATTGTTTTGTGGTTATTTGCGATTATGTATTGAGCATAAGTATGTGATAATAAGTTTATATGTCAAATCTTCATTATGTCATTCATATTTTGTCTGATATCCTTAAAGAAATGAACTAGAATGCCAAATTATGTAGACTGGAAATTAAAATGGATAAGATTCTCATCGCTAAAACTTGGAGTTTATACTCAATGATTCATGTCCTCCATTTCCTCGACATAATTCCACGAAGATTGTTCGAGAATGCTTTTTTCATGTACTTGACAAGTTCTTTAAGGAATAAGGTCAAGCTATTTTCTTTTAAGTAGCACGACAAGTCTTGGTTAGTGACGATGAAAGGTGGATATCAATAGAATCTGTCAAGATGATTCGATTGGAATATCCTAAAGGGACAGAATATTTTGAGGAATCTTTTGATCACTCAAATAGTTTCTGACTCAGGTCATCGCCCGGAGTAATAAGAAATGACTAAAAGAAGGTTTAACCGAAAATTAGAAAACCTTCAGAATATTAGTCGTTATATTACTGTTAGAGAAAAGTAACATGATTGATGACAAATTCATCAAGGCTACAGTTTTCCTAAGTCCTAGTTCATTTGAACAAAAGACTAGATGTGGAAATGGAAGAGCCTGATTAGTCATCAAAGTTTGTTTAAAGCGAGTAAAGATGCTTTTTAAGTTGGATTGACCTCTTTTAAAGAAGGACAATGACTTACATGACAATGCAACTTCTAAGTAAGAGATCTTGACCCAGTTAGGCTTTTGTTGCAGTGGGAGCTTATAATGCTCAATTATTGTTTTATGGTTGATGATTAAGGCATCATAGTATTGAAACAATATAGATGCAACAAGATTGAGTAATAAATAACACATCGACTTCTTAAACAATGAATGGTAAAGTGTTTATGGCTCTTAGTCTTAAGGCCAAGAAAATACTTAGTTATTGTTCAAACTGATCTAGACTATCAAAGTTTTAACAATTTATTTGTTAAATAGCTTGAAAGTCAAGAATGTCTATCTGATGCACTATGAGTTAGAATTCTATCTTTCAGAATACTTATAGAAGTGCAACGTAGAAAGACTAGCAAGTCTCAATGGTTTACACCAATAAGAAGACGAGCAAAGCTTTATGATCAGTAGTGGGAGTCTAATCTCCATTAACGAATCCAAGCATTCTTTCAAAGAATGGGATAGTTATGTAAGAAGGAATCGAAGTCTTTCTAAGACAAGTTTGATCAAGTGATGAGTTGCACTCATGAAAATCTTATCATTGATGGGATAAGCGTTAGATATAACGAGATACACCTTAAAGAAACTACCATCAACAGTACCTTCTACAAAACATGAGTTGTGGACTAGAGTGACTCTAGTCTAGCACATCTCAAGGTGTAATGTTGTTCCAACTCATGTTGGAAAGGTATCCAAGTAATTGGAGTTGAGTACTGAGGTATATTTTAAGGTTGTCCCAAATGATGTAAGATTATAAGTTCTGTAATCTTCAAAGATATAATTCTTGTATGAAGATCAAGAATGGAACTAAAAGCCTCACAGCGTGATAACTCTCAGGACATAGAGAGATATCGGATTTTCCATATTACCAAAGAGTCATACCATTAGAAACTTTTGCACTAATAAAATTAACTTCAACACCTAAGATTGTTAGAACCATGTCGTAGTGGGAGCGTTCCCAGGAACATGACAAGTTCATGGGTCTAAGAGTGTCGAAAGACTCGGTCTTAGATTAACTTGAACATAATCCCTTTAACTACAATGTATAATTGGTTCATTTGGATATTCATTCTTGGAAAGGTGATAGATTCCAAACTACAATCCTAGATAGACAACATGTTATTACAAGACTTGCAATACTACCTACAGACTGTGTCAGTCAGTGGGAGCTAGTACATCTGCAAGTGTAAATCTGGATCTCAAATGGCTAGACAATAACAATGGGCTATGCCCAAAGAGAAATATCATCTTCTCGCTGTCGTTGTGCCAAGATTTGTTCGATCCTATTGTCTATCAGCACTTACATAATTAGAATGTATGTATCATGATTGTCAAGACAACTTTCTATTAATAGAAGTCTTGAAGAAATCATCTACATGGAACATCCTAATAGGTATGTAATAAAGGGCAAGAAACACATGATTAGAAGCTTATGAAGACCTTTGTGGTCTTAGGCAAGCATCTAAATCAGAGATAAGTGTTTTGTCGAGATTGTCAAATGTTTGGAATTTGACATGTGCTCTTTAAGTGTGTAGTAAGCACAAGGAAGTTGAAAGTGCATTAAATATGGTATTATTGGTACTCTACGATGATGAAATCTACAAAAGTTGCAAACAACTAAGATTGGCATCTAGCGTAGGAAACTGGTTGTCTACCCAGTTTAAGATAAAGGATTATAGAGAAACTAATTACATTCTAAGCATCTAAAGTCTTTAAGATTGCTAGAAATATTGTTGAGATTCTCTTAGGAATCCTATATCTACACATAGCTTGGAACATTTTAGCATTAGAATTTCCATGCAAAGGTTTCTATCTTTCAAGATGGAATTGTCTTGTCTCTAATCAAGTGTCGTTTGACGCTTAGTGAGAACAAGAATTATGAGACTAGTTCTGCAGATAGATGTCTCATGTATGTTATGATGTGTATTAAGTTTGATATTAGTTGTGCTTTTGCATAGCAAGTATATATCATATTAACCATGGCAAAGGACTTTGATTGAGGTAATGAATATACCATAGTACTTGAAAAAGACTAATCGCTATATTCTAGTTTGCCAGTCATTCATGTAATGTCCTTAGGGTTACACTGACTAAGTCTTATGACTAATCAGTGATCGAGTAAGTCATTCTCAGTTTATGTGTTTACATTAGGAGTATACTCCTAGTAGCTTTGATCGTAAGTTTGAGTATACCTATGAGTATTTTTACTCTAGCAAATGCTAACTCAAGAGGAACACGAGATCATAAGCTAAACAATCACATAGAGAGATGAAATTAATTAAAGATCAAGTACGCAGCAAAGACATAGTGACGCAAAAGATATTATCAGAGAACAACCAAGCATATTTTTCACAGAAAAATGCCTTTGTGGCAACATGTTTCAAACATGATGTGAAATGAATGGTAGTTCGATATATCTAGCTCCAATACCTGCTTTGTGTATAAGTGGGAGAGTTTTTGGCAGTGGGTATACTCGAAAGCATGTTTTGAGTATAAGTGGGAGATTGTTAGGTTTAGTATACTGAAAAGCATGTTTCGAGCGAATTCGCATGAATAGAATCTTGCTTGTGTATGAAAAAAAACTCTACAATCCACTTTTGACCCGATTCAGTATTATCACATTGTGTTTGCTTGTGCGTTTATAAGATGTTTTATAAACATTTAAATGCATAAGAAGTAAACAAAGCCTAAGTCTTTTGCTTAATAGACTGGTTGTGGGCGTCGTCCACTTTAAGGTAACTACAGTCGGTTCTATGCAATGCTTTGCAAAAGAAAAAGAAGAATTTCACAACCTAGATAGGCTTTGGCTACCTATCGTGAAAGGTTGCAATGTCAGTCCGATTATTTCTAAGCCTTATTGAAATAAGATGACGTTGGTGTGGTATAGCACTGAATGGATCTAACAACAAGACGAGTCTTTATGCTATCTACTGAAAGACGAGGTCTTGATAATTAATTTCTTAATCTACATACGTTAGCATTGAGCATACGACATTGAGTATCTACTACTTTGACTTACCAAAGGTGCGGGTTTTTCGTCACCCAACGATCCAGGTATATTGGGTAGTGGTGATCATTATCTAGTGGTGCTAGGATTGCTATTATGTTGAATCGTAGTCTCGTTTGATAATGTCCTCAAGAGGAGCTTGAACAAGGTTTTATTATTCGGAAACTGGCCAGTTGGAGTTTTATTACTCTATGAATAATAAATAAGTGTTTCTTGCTAAGTCTACTCTTGGAATTAATAAGATGTTAATTAATTAATGGACATTTATATCTTAAGCGCGGGAAATAAATAATAAATAAAATAGAAACCCGGATTACTTATAATTTCGGATTTGGATGGGGAGTTCAATATTACGTCTGTAGTGGCTGGTCGTAATATTCCAATATAAGCTTGTATTAAATTGTGGGTTCAATTTAATTAGTAAAAGGCTAATTGGGGGAGCCCATATCCAAAACCTTCCATAGATCCCTGACTGGGCCCAATATGTAACTATTATAAATAGGAGAATAAAGGAGACATAAAATACAATTTTTTAATGAAAATTTTCGCCCACTCTAATTATTAAGAGGGGGACAATTTTGTCATTGAATTTCTCCTCCGTGAGATCTTCAGCTCCTCCTCCGTAGAAAGTTCTGTCTTCTTTATTCGAGTCCGAGTGTTTCGATAAGATCAGCCCACCCTGATGTAGGAATACAGTTCGGGACACCAATCAGAAGATCTGTGGTCTAGTATTGAAGATCATCGTAGAGAAGGCGCAAGCAATCGACGATTCTTTGGAGAATCAACGAGGTAAATTGACTAACTCCGTAGAATTCATGTTTAGGATTTATATTCTATGAGCATGAATTATTTGCGTTCTAGCATGCAATTCTGTGTTAACATGTGAATAGAATAATTCCATAATCGGTCAAATAGATCCTACGTCTGATTTATTTATTTGTACAAGTCTTCCGCTGTGCAAGGGGCTCCAAAACCCCAACATAATCGTTATGCGTCACTGGGTGAATGTCGTCACGCACTGTTGAGTCCAGAAACTTCGCCCGGTCGGGCGATTTTATTTTTCTAAAACGCCCGGTCGGGCGATTTTATGTAAATTTGTATCGAGTCCAGCCACTTCGCCCGGTTTGGTCGTATGTTGAAATTTGAACATTTTTGATGGGTTGAAACATGTTTCGGGCATATGTTGGTATTTGTTTATCAAAATCATAATACTTGTTGTAATAACAATCATAATAACTCTCATAATAAAAAGCATAATGACTGTCGACAACATCTCACAAATGTTGAAACATACACATAGTAGCTATCACATCTCACAAATATTGAAACATACACATAGTAGCTATCACATCTCACAAATATTTACCACGACTTTACTGAACGGCACCGGCTGAGCAATTTCTTCGGTCATGCCCCTCTATCCCGCAATTTCTGCAACGGCGGGGAGCTCTCGGTTCATCTTCCTCCTGGACATCCATTTGATTAAGTATCCTCCTTCTTCTAACTCGGCCACGCGTTCTAGGAATCAACTGCTGAGGGGTGATGCACAACTTCCATGAAGGTGCAACCCAATACTCTTCGTGTCTTGGTGCATCAAATGAAACTTGAGTATAGTACTGTGATCTCCATGTACCTAGGTAGTCTTTCTCATCAATGAGGTCAATCATAACATGACCTCGGTCTCTAGCAACCGCACAAGCATGCGAACAAGGGATTCTCCACATCTGCCACTTACCACAACTGCAACTCGATTCCAAATACCTCACTAATTGAACATTGTTGCCCTTTGACACTCCTTGTACGATTCTTCCTGGAGTTCGGACATGGTACTTCCCTGTATCTCGGTCAATGACAGTGATGTAATGTTTTCGCCCCTTTGAGTCATTCTTAGCAAGTTTGTCCCTCACCCATGGGGTTAATTCACCTTCGGTGTGTTCGATTGTTGTCTTCTTCTCCACCCACCATTTTACCGTCCTCCAAAATGTCAAATCAACCAACGCTCTAATCGGCAACTCTCTCACACCCCTCAAGACGTTATTGTAGTACTCCGACATGTTTGTTGTGGCCACCCCCCACCTAAGTCCACCATCGTAGCACAATGACCAACATTCTTTTGTAATCCTATTCAGCATTCGAACCGCACCACTGTTGACATCATGTAGTGCTCGACGTCTTCTGGCAAATTTACGTTCCTGAGAACTGACCCCCAACTTCCATATAATGGCCTTCACATTGGGGCCCTTGTGCTTCTTCAACACATTTGCCCTCACATGAAGCAAACAAAATTTGTGGTGTATCTGCGGGGTCCTTGTCATGATTTCAGACTCAATTGCATTCAAGAGTCCTTTATGCCTATCTGATATAATGCACACCTCCCTCTGGTATTTCACCACATGAGTTCTGACATGATCCAAAAACCACGACCAACTGTCATTGGTTTCTTCATCCACCACAACATATGCAATAGGCAAGCATGTCTTGTTAGCATCAAAACCACAAGCAACAAGCAACTTACCTTTAAATCTTCCTCGGAGGTGAGTCCCGTCCACTATTAACACCGGTGCGGCCTTCTGGAACGCATGTATTGCAGGCCCAAATGCCCAGAAAACATAATTGAACACCATTGTACGCCTCCGACTCAACAGCTCGTTATGCTTCCACTCAACAATTGTGCCCGTATTCTGTGACTAGAGTTCAAACATGTAGCTTGGCAACTGCCTAAATGATTCCTCCCATCCACCGTACACAAACTCTATAGCCTTTCTCTTTGCATACCATGCCTTTTTATAACTGATTAACACACCAAATCTGTCTTGCACATCAGCTATTATTGAGAAGACCTTGAAATCGGCACATTGTCGCACATGATGTCGAATCAACAGAGCTATCATTGGGGATGAAAAGTTAGCATGATCTCTATTAGCCCGATGGCCTACACAAGTATGTCGATCCTTCCACTTCCTAACTTCCCACATATCGTCATGCGACCTTTGTGTAACTGAAACCTCCCACTTACATTCCCTCGCCTTTTCAGCGTCGGTGGTGCTGATGATGTCTGCCCCTGTTACTGTCGTTCCTGCTGGTAATTTGCATACAGCATGCCACCTTCTTAATTTGCTCTCGACAACCTTAAACTGTTTTTCATTCCACAAACTCCACATAGTTATAGCAGTCTTCACGTGTAGCTTGGAATCAAATTTTGTTCCCAACACAATCCGATGCGGCTCATTCTCATTCCAATACAAAAGGCTGTGTTCATTACCACCCACATCATCCGATACTCCAGAAGGACGACTTGGTAATTCACGAAAGAATCTAAACCCACTAGGATTGTATTCCGGAAGTGGTTGTTCACCTTGCATAATAGGTTTACATGGTACTATCTCATCATCAGAACTAGCACCGACATCATCAGCACTATCACCATCACTGACATCGGGGTCTGGCTCTGTCTCAGATAGTGACCTTGGATCATCAAGATCATCTGCAATATCTACCTCATCATTCAATCCAACACCAACATCTGCAACATCTACAACATCTACAACATCTACAACATCTCTCTGCTCATTCATATTACGATCAAAGCTCATTTGATCCACCCTCGCAGATGATCCAACACCACAGTCAAAACTCATTTGTTCAAACCTCGCAGATGCTCCAATACCATAATCAACAACTGGTGGGATTTCTGCACTCCTCACCGGTGAATACTCAACAAATAATTCAATACACCCACTTGAATTTTGAGCATTGTTGAACATAAACATTACACTTTCATCATTGCAAATCACAGAACATGTATAACTCATACCGGAAGCATAGACTATACATTGTCTCCATAATAATTCAATTGTGTGTTGGTTCATATCTATTCCCATCGCATCAAAGATCATTGCTACCAACCCAAAATAGGAAACACCTGAATTTAATATGATGGAGCTCCTCGCACGAGGTGGTTCATAACCAATACCCATATGTGGTAGTTGAACTACTCTACCACCCCAATACAAACTCACAAATACTTGCATGATTTCTGCATAAAAAACATTTAAAACAACGCCAATTAGGGACATTTTTCCTACAAGCCCTAATTTGTATAAATTGGGTAAAACTAACAAATGAAAGCACAATAAATATGAATAATGATGAATGTAGCTAAATTGATTAACAAATTACCGGATCTTATGGAGAAATCGCCGGAAATCGCCTGAAAATGCCGGAAATCGCCGGGAGAGGAAATGAAAGTGTGTGAAAGTGCGTTCTGTGAGCTGCGTTTGCCTTTAGGGGGTTAAAAGCCGCCTTAACGACGCATAACCATTATGCGTCGTTCTTTAATGACGCATAACCCTTATGCGTCGTTAAGCGACGCATAATCCTTGTGCGTCATTAAAGAACGACGCATAAGGGTTGTGCGTTTCATTAAGAACGACGCACAACTATTATGCGTCACTCCCTCAATTAGAATGAATCTATTCTCCTTCATTAAATTGGAATTCCATTACTTTTTAAGCACAAAAGAAGAAAGACTTCTCTAAAAGTTGAACATTCCTGTTACTCAAACCTACAATTTGTATAGTCTATACATTTACTCCCTATGTTTACGGTAGTTGAATAGTACTCCCTCCGTGCCAAGAGTGATGACTCATTTTTAGATGACATAGATTTTATGTACTTTTATTTTATTTATTAAATGAAGAAAGTAAAATAAGAGAAAGTGAATAAAATACAAATAAATATGTTTTCATTTTAGTAATGAGTCATTTTGATTATAACAAACCAAAAAAGAAAGTGAGTCATCTACAGTGGAACGGACAGTACTATTTCATTCATTTCATAGAAATAGGTTTCTTGAATTTTTCTAGTGTTTTAGTTATGGGGATTTTCAGAAAGAATCTGATTTGTGGTTTTTCTGTTACCGTTTTAGATCCTTGTATTTTATTTGGTTTTGATGGTTTTACCTCCCTAGGGGACTTATTCCCCCTAAAGTTACTTCCCACCCCCATCGGCCTGCTACCTCGGCTAGCTAGCATGTATCCATCGGGTATGCCCGATGCACTGATTTATGAAAAAAGCTACTTAGAAATGACATAAATATTAATGCGTAATTGATAAAATAAGAGAGAAAAAGAAAAAAATAGTTTAAATAATTTAGTAGATGATGTGAGCCTATAAATGATTAAGTAATAGAGAAAAAGACAGTTTCTATAAATAGATATTAACTATTTCTATTGGATGGATGAAAAAGGAAATTCGTCCTATTTTTATGGGACATGGGAAGTACTCCCTCTGTCCCGGCTAAGATGACACATTTCTTGGCCGACACGAGATTTTAGAAGTTAATAGTTAAAGTGTTTAATTGGAGAGAGAAAAGATGGGTGTAAGTATTAAAATAGAGAGAAAAAGAAAGATGAATATTTTAATATGAATGAGAAAAAGTGGTTGGGTGTATTAATTTGAGAGAGAAAGTTTCCAAAAAATGAAATGTGTCATCTTAGTTGGGACAAACTGAAAAGGAAAACGTGTCATTTTAAGCGGGACAGAGGGAGTATTTGTTTTTGAGCTATCTTAATATAGTTGAGTTATTTTCTTATCTATTGATAAAAAAATTTATGTTCTTTTTTACTTTATTATTTTTTTTTCCACTCTATTTTCTCTTTAATATTCTACTCCCCCAATCCTCCAATACGTGTTTCACTTTAACCCAATACGAGTTTTAAGAAACGTTAAGAAATGTCCATTCACATTTTTTCACATTTCTTAAAATTCTCGCGCATTTAAATAGGAACAACATTTTACGAACGGGTGAAATATAATTTTATACTCCTTCCATCCCACTTATGAACACACTTTCTTTTTTAATTCATCACAAATAAGATGACACATTTCTACTTTTGAAAACTTTCTCTCTCCAATTAATACATTCAACCATTTTTTCTCTCCCCAATTAAATATTCAATTCTCTTTCTCGCCCCGTATAGTACTTACACTCACATTTTATATCTCTAATAAAATACTCCCTCCGTCCCATAAGAATATGCACTCTTTTCTTTTTAGTCCGTCTCACAAGAATATGCACTTTCTAATTGTGGAAAGTCTCTTCTCTCTAATGAATCGAGACTCATTCTCCACTAACAATACTTTAATTATTTTTTCTCTCTACCTCTCTTTTCTTTACAAATTTTACATTAAAACTCATGCCGTCCCCAAATTGCATATTCTTTGGAGATGGAGGGAGAACTACATTAACATCCCAAATAAAACGACACACCGATTAAGAAATGCGTTATTTAGCGGGACTAAAATAGTAAAAATTACCGTATTCAATTGAATCTGGATGCATTAAATATCGAGAAATCTGGTAGGGGGTCCCACTGCAATTCAAATCTAAGTTTCCAACTTTCTGAAAAGAGCAACCCAAGCAGGTCCCTTATTTAATTTGGTAATTACAAACATGCAACTGAATGCACCTATAAAAGCTGCCAACACCTCAACAATCAGTGCATCCTAAACCTCATCCCACCCTTCGCGCCGCCGACCATAAGCCAAACCATGACCGGCAGCCCCTTCCGCCCCCAACTCCTCTGCCGCCTCAAATCCGGAGCCCGAACCTCCACCACCGCCGTCCTTTCAGAGAATCTCCTCGCCGACACCTTACCCCACGCCGCCGCCGCCGTCACCTCTGCCCCCAACAACCATGGCGTCAACTTCACCGACACGAAGGAGCTCTTCTCGTCCGTATCCTCCGCCAAGATGCTCCGCTCTCTGATCATGCTCTGCCTAGCCTCGTCTGCGCCGGTGGCCGACATCGGCATATGGGTCATGAAATCAAAGCTCATGGACATCCCTCTGTGCAGGAAGGCGGTCTTCGGCGTCACCGAGCGGACCTTCTACCGCCAGTTCTGCGCCGGCGAAGACCTCGCGTCCGCCAGCGCCACGGCCCGGGAGCTCTGGGACACCGGACGCACCGCGATGCTCGATTACGGCCTGGAGCACGCCAACGACAACGAATCGTGCGACGTCAACATGGAGGAGTTCCTCCGCACCATCCGATCCACGAAATCCGGCGTCGAATCTCCCGTGAGTTAGTCCTCATATATTTTCACAACACCTAGATTATAATAACATTCCTAATTAGACGAAAGCGTTTCCTCATTTCAGATTAGTTTTGGGGTGGTGAAGATCACCGCCATCTGCCCTGTCCGCATACTGAAAAGAGTAAGCGACTTGCTGAGGTGGCAGCACAAGGATAAATCTCTGAATCTGCCGTGGAAGCTGAAATCGCTGCCTCTCCTCGCCGATTCCAGCCCGTTGTACCACACGGCGACGCGCCCCGCGGCGCTAACCGCCGCGGAAGAGCGCGATCTAGACGCCGCCTACGCGAGGATGGCTAAGATCTGCAGGAACAGCATCGACGCGAGCCTCCCCATCCTGATCGACGCGGAGGACACGGCGATCCAGCCTGCGATCGATTACTTGGCGTACGCGGCGGCGGTGGAGTTCAGCAGCGGCGAGGAAGAGCCTCTTATTTACAACACTATCCAGGGATACTTGAAAGACGCCAAGGACAGGATGGTGATGGCGAAGAAAGCCGCAGACGAAATGCGCGTGGGGCTCGGGATCAAGCTCGTGAGAGGCGCCTACATGAATTCCGAAAACCGCCTCGCCGAGTCTCTGGGTGTCGAATCCCCGATTCACGACAACATCCACAACACTCACAGATGCTACAACGAATGCGCCGATTTCATGCTGCACCAGATCGCCCGGGGCTCGGGCTCCGGCTCGCTCGTCCTCGCCACCCACAATATGGAGTCAGGTAGCTACGCGTGATTCTATATTTGATGCAAATTGAATTATGATAAATCATATTCACAATCGGGCTTCATTTCAGGTAAAATGGCTGCTGCGAAAGCGGTGGATTTGGGAATCGACAAGGACAGCAATCGCCTCCATTTCGCGCAGCTGTATGGAATGGCGGAAGCGCTTTCGTTCGGGCTCAGAAACTCGGGGTTCAGGGTTAGCAAATACTTGCCCTACGGGCCCGTGGATCAGATCATTCCGTATCTGCTCCGACGGGCAGAGGAAAACAGGGGACTCCTCTCTGCATCCTCCTTTGATAGATCGCTCATGAGGTAAATATCAACTATTGTTTTGTGTTTAATCAACCAAATTTCATTAATTATTTCACTAATGTATGTCCCAATTTTTTTAGGAATGAACTTATTCGGAGAGTAAAGTCTCCACCGGTTCACGGCAAAGCTATGCAGATGCCTACTTCCGAAGTGTAGAGATGATATGATTGTGGAAATTGCAACTGCAGAGAAAATGTAAATAGATTTTGGAGGAGACAATGATTTTTTTTCCGATTCGAAAAATATGTAAGAAGGGTTTGTCCCTCTCAAGTTCCATTAATAATCCAGCATTTCAGGACCAAAGTGCCCAACTTTTTTTTTATTTTTTTTTTCTTGTTTTTGAGTCATTGTCGATGAGTATGTAGAATTTGTTTTTGGCTCAATTCAGATGTTAAATTTGTGGCAAGAGTTTTATTATTTGTTTTTTTATTTTTATGCAAGTGCAAAGATGGTTAAAGTGAAATTTTGAAAAGGATAAATGATTTACGACACAAGGCATGATTCCTAGAATCATGAAAAATTGCCCGTATGGGCGTAGCGCAGTTGGCAACGGAGGGGCAGATCTTGCTACAATAGAATCTTGAGAAACATTAACTGGAATGTCAGCCTCACCTTCAGATTCTCTATTTTCCTATTTTGTTTTGATGCATCAACTGAGTTGGTGCGTGCCAGGATCTTAACTGGCATATCACGAGATTCCATATTATTAAATGATATCTCCATAATTTTATAGTACTACTAGTCTTCTCGTGATAAACGATGTGTGGATTTCAGTATCCCATATTTTTGGAAAATTCTTCGTTAAATCGAAGATCAATTCAAATCTCCAATTTAATCTAATACTAGATGATAGCCAATTAAATCGAAAATCTACTCAGGATCTAAATTACTTAAATGAATGAAAATTAATTTGAATATCAACTATACGATCGAAATAATTAATCTTTAGTTGCATTAAAGATAAATTAGAAATAAATAATTGAAGTTTAATTATAAGTAGATTAAGCATATTATTAAATTATAAAATATCATACTATAGTTATATAATATAACAAACTGTTAACAGAATTATAATTATTGATAATACAATTATCATTGATAATTAATCTATAGTAGTATCACAAATGTTGGATCATACTATACATGTAAAAATTGACACTGCATATTGTGTATACATAAAAAATCTAAATGTTCAATTATAATGTCGTAATAATATACTATAAACTTATACACTTGGACGGATGAATATAAAGTACTTACTTTATAAACTAAGGTAGAGGGTAGAGTTGTCTTAAGAGTTTTGATACTTTTAAGGTGACTTAATTATTAAGTGAACTCATTTAATTTTCAGCTAAAAGATAAATTATGGCCATTTAGCATCACTTTTCTAAAATCACACGCCCGTCTACTCACTATGGGGTTTACTTCTTTATTTCCAACTTGTTGATACTCTTCTCAAGAAATTTGTTAAATTATTTGGTGGAGATAGTCTTCGTGACCTTGGAGCCCGGAGGGTTGGACAATTTTTCTGATAGGGTTGGACGAACTTTTTTTTTCTGAATTGGACTAAATTTAAAGTAAAAATATACGGTTTGATTAGTTATTTTATACTTTTCTGTCTCATTCAAAATGTCCACCTTTTATTTTTAGTGTCTCATTTAAGATATCCACTTTCCCTATTTAGAAATTAATTTCTTTCTCATCTCTTCTTATTAAAATATTCAATCATTTTTTTCACTTTACTTCATATTCAATTATTCCACAAAAAATATTACTCCATCTGTCCCATTAAAGATGACCCACTTTCCTTTTTAGTTTGTCCCAACCAAGATGACTCATTACTATAAATAGAAACATCTTTATCTCTACTGTATTCTCTCTTTCTTAATTTACTCTCTCCACTTAACACACAAAATATAACTGTATAAAATTCCGTGCCGCCGAAGGAATGGGTCATCTTTCTTGGGACGGAGGGAATATATCATTAAAAAAATATAGACATCTTGAATGAGATAGACAAAGTATAACCTACTTTATCTGAGTTTGGACATTAGTCAGCATATATGTCTCTGATACCTTGATTGAAATTTAAGACATAGTTTCTAAAACCAATTAATAATAGGTAAATGACTCAATAAACTTATATAATTGTCTCAGTTCTTTTTTAATATCATATAAAATACTGTTATAATTATTTTGTTTCAAACGTCAACACATATTCATGAAAATGGCTAAGCAAACTCTTGTATTGTCGACATTTCTATTTGGCGAGAATAGTTCAATAATTATAATAGGACCCAATTACCTAACTCTTATTGTTGTGGCTTTGTATTCCACATGAATGATAGAAATGCATGTTACATAATGAAGGAAAATGGAAGCTTTTGATGCTAATATTAACTCAAAATATGTTATTCCATACCAAATTTCACAAACATAAAATAAAGTCGGACATGACACATCAGCAACATAAATAAATGACTAGACATAAAATTCTTATCATTGAGGAAAGAAATCTGATTCTATACGTGGCGTGGTGTACATGTCAATTAAAATGTCATAATAGAGTTTTTACCGAAAATATGCCTAAAACACAAAAAGAAAACCGTATTGAACAATTTTAGTATATAGGGTTTGGTTGACAAGATTAAATCTCATGATTGAACGTGAATGCATTATATTGCTAACTATTTATGTGATGCCCCACTTTTCGAACCCTAATTTTCGAACCCTAAGACGATTACATTTACTTTCTTTTATTATCGAATTAATTGATGAATTGCTACGTGTTTGAATTGGTGACCTATTTTGATTTGACCGAGTCAATTTCATTGATTTTTTATGACGTGGCTTAAATTAATTGATGGGGAATAATATATTGCGGTGAATTATATTCCAAGGAGAGTGAGATTTTACTTAGGATTATAAATAATTACCTTGCTCTTTTTATTGTGGAAATTTCGACCAATACCAATTATTGGAGAGGAATTTTATATCATGGATTTAATTATTTGTTTTGGGATAATTATCCAAATTAAATCCTAAAGCCTAATTACCTTATTTCCTTCTTGATAAAAATCGGCCCCTACCATTTTCCTTAGGGAGATTTTGAAATCTCCTAATTTGTGGGAGAAGGAAATTATTCATTATTTATTTTGATCCCTTAATTATTTCTTTCCATGATTTAATTGGAATATCCTATCAAATCTTGCCTTATCTTATTTTATTAAAGATTTGAAATTATTCCTTATTGAGGGGGAATAATACACGCCTATTTCCTATATTTGTGAGAGGATTTTTATTTATTTTTCTGCTCCGTATTATTTTATTCTGCTCCGTGAAGATACCCAAATTAAATTAGAGGCTAATTAAATAGCCCTAAATTTCAAAAATCCTCCTTATTTCTCCCCCAAAACTCACGCCACTCTCCCCATCAAATCTCCCCAAATCCCTCTCAAATTAATTACCCAAATCTTTAAATTAATGGTGGTTTATTCTATTCCCTAAACTCTATAAATAAAAGACTCCTAACCCTAGCCACCACACTCACACGCCTCCTCCCTCTCCCTCACGCCATTCTCTTTTTTCATCCCCTCTCCCACTTCTTCTTCCACTCTACTCAAGATCCTTTCGAATTTCCAAGAGATTGTTGAAGAATCGAGACTTTTATTCATTCCTACCGATTGTTTCGTCCAAGAAAGGTAAAAATCAGACCCTATTCTTCATTCCTCTCCATCTAAACATTCTTTGACTCCCTCATGCATGTAGAGAGCGTAGGGGATTCAAATCCAAGGGTTAATCGGTGGGAATTTGCTTTTGTATGTGTGATTGCGTTTTGAATGACATTGTTTGATGATTTAATGAATCTATGGTGAATGATATGTGATGTTACGAAAGCATGAGTATAAGGACTTTTTTGAGCATGTTTGTGTGTTAAAACCATGAAAAGGTTGGTTTTGAATAAATAGGGATAAACCCTAATTCGAATCTTTTTAAAGGCCTGAAAAACTGTGAGTTCGGACAGTATGTTCCGACATGTATTTGACTGACCAAATGAACTCCGATTTGATCGATTCTTTATCTTGAGTGAACTTCTGGATGTCTTCTGCGTTGTTTGTGAATTTCAACTCTTTTGGTTAAAATATGAATTTTTGGTGAATTTTTAAATTTGACTGCGCAATTCTGCCATAAAATGCTTTCTCGACCAGTAGGTTACGTTGTTGATTAAACCGACCAAAAAGGGGTATTTTGACATGAAACATAAACTGAAAGTTATTTGATGAGTCTACTGTATCGTGGTAAAGTTTTAGCCCCAACGGAAGTCGGGTGAATTTATAAAGATTTTTATAAAATGGTTGCGCAGTGCTGCCAGATTTCTACCTTTACAAAAACAACTATATTATTATGTTATGAATGACATACATGAATTATATATGTGATGGAGTGAAGTGATATGCAAAGACGTATGCTATGATGTGAATTCCATATGTTGATGGGGAAAAAGGGAAAGTTAGGGACATGCATAAATTTTAAGTCCATGTTGGTGACTGATTGGGAATACCTTATCTAAAGGTGAAAATTCGTGCGCTAAGCGTGATATCAAAGGGAAAGCGATACTTGAAATCTAAACGGTCGAGGTGGGCTCTCTTTTAAATAAGGACTATGTCCTAATGTTTTATCGATGGAAATAACTATGATTATCATGCCTTGATTTGTTTTTACATGCCTATCTGATGTGGCTTTTGCCACTATTATATAAATCGAATTCGGGTCCTCGTAGGGCTACAAACCCTACTTGGATTAGTGTACACCTATGGTAGACTGTGTGCTAGCGTACGGGCTGGCCGGTCTAGTGACCTGGTTTGCGGCCGCATTCCTTGTCATGTATTGACAGATATGGTTGACGTCTATGGGAAAATGACTGCGCAGTCGCTATTTTGAACAATGGAAAATATTTTGGGTGCCTCGGGCCTTTCTAAAGTAAAACCCCGATGGTTACTTACGTATGGCATGATAACATATACTTTTATTTAAAATGCTTTCGGCATGAGCCACTGATTATTATTTCTATAGTACTCAGCCCTGCATATATTTTCCCTATGTGCAGGTTGAGCGGCGACGAGCGGTTGGTGGTGTTGAGCAGGAATTAATAATAAAATATGGTCGTTTTGAAACTCCGAGTGTCGTTGTGTCTTCACACATGACGTCACTCTTCTCTTGGATGCTTCCGCTGTGATGTTTTCTTTACATATACTTTTTATTAAATTATAAAACTGTTTTATTTGGGATATTTGCAAACTCGTTACTCTTTTTGAATAAATGTTAAACCCTTAGTCATTTACTTGTTGAACATAAATACTTTTGGTCGTTTTATTTATTAAACTTAAATTCTTGGTCAAACTCTTGTTGAAAACTCTAGTCTTCTATGTCTGTCATTTAAGTTCTTTTAATCACGATCGCCCGCATTTATTAACCCTAGAGGGCGGTCGTGACAGTTTGGTATCAGAGCCTCAGTTTCTTTCCGCTCTGGACCCAAGAGTCTTGTTTGAGTCAAAATCTATGCATGTGTAATTTGGTTAAATGATAAACATCGGAAGCTCAACACCACAACTCGTCCCCGCCCAACCACGAAGAATGAGGTAACAAGTATGTTGATGGATTTTTATATGAACTTGTGAAATATTGGAAATATCGATGGGAATATTACTCTGCCATGAAAGTACTTCTATGGGGATTTGAGATTTTATGCAGCATGTTGAAAAACTTTTGCTTAAAATATGAATTGATGAAAAGGCATGGATATGAAATTGATATTTTCACTTATGCCGAGGTGAATGTTGTTATGAAGATGAACTCGTATGATTTACTCGAGTATGTGTTAACCCGATGGGTTGGATGAAATTATATGATGATGATTTATGCGATTACATTATACAACCATATCTATGATAGTAATCTTGAGCATGCTTCTGTACCTAGTTGTAAATTGTGCGATGAATGCAAGACTTTGCGATAATAATGAACGTAGAGATGCGAAATGCTTAGTGCAAGGCGAGCGGCCTATGGGGAAGCCGACATACTACGACTCGACGAAATGCAAAAATGCGCGAACCAATAACCTTGGAATATTCAAAACTTTGACATGAGGCGATCACATGCTTAAACCTTTCGATATATATAGCCATCTTCATAGACATCATGTTCTCAGCATCTCTTTTTGAATCTTAAACCCCATTGCTTCCTTCTATCCTTGGACTGATGCTGACTTTTCTTTGTTTTTCCTTTTAGATGGTCCATCAGTATTATGCCCCGATGCGAAATCGTTACTCCAGCATTAGAGACCATCCAGTTGAGCGCTATCGAGACTACGAGTGGGATGGGAAGCTTTTCCTTATGTCCTACGTCACCGAGTTTTATGATAAGTGGATGAACGCTTACGCGTATGGGGGAGCCACCCATCACGAGGGAATCCAAAAGCTCATCCACACTTTACCACCGCCTTGGGACGAGTGGACCGCTCAGGCATCCCGGTCTTTCATATGGTATAGGCCGCCCGAATACACCGCACGGGGTGATTTGGTTGGCCTTATAGAGGTGCTACTTCCGGCTATGACAGCTGCTTTTGACGGACCGCCACGTGCTCCACCTCCACATATCTATCCGCCGATACAAGCCCGCATGCGGAGGAATCGCGGCTACAGGTGGCCATATGTCTCCCGTATTCCTAAAAGAATGAGACTCGGGATGCGTGTTTCAGCCCCTCTAAGAATCGACAGAGAGGTCGATGGGATGCTCGGGATGACCCCTCCACCCGTGGGTGCCGAGGAGGAAGGTGAGGAGGAGGACCCAAATGAGGAAGGTGTTGGAGAAACCGAAGAGAAACAGGATGAGGGTGGACAGGATTAGACACAATGGTTCTAGAACTTTTTATTTCGATTTCCCACGTTTTTGATACTTTACCTTTTTGCTTGACTCTGGTTTTTCTCTTTCCACGTTGTTTTACCCTTTTGTTTTCGTGATGATGGAACTAAGACCTCTTGGAGGCAACGTTTGATAATTCTAAGGAAATTTTTGTCTTTTGCTATTCTATTGTGCAATAACTTGATTCCATTTCTTATTATTCAACCATGCAATTACCTTTTGCTATACTACATTGTAATCGTCCTTTTCCTAATTGCACAATTATCTTTGACACACTATCTTTGCTACTCGATTGTACAATTGTTTCTTGCCATAATTTGAAACCATCCTAACCATCTCAGTATACAACTGTCTTTTGTTGTCCTATTGCACAATCATATCCTACTATCGTTGTCTTTTACCATTCTCTTGAATACCTATGATTTCCACTCTATTGTACAAATTGTCTCCTATCCTTTACTATCTTGTTGAGCAATCACTCTTTTGCGACCTTGTGATGCAATTGCCTCTTGCTATACCGTTCCATGATTGCTCCCTTACTATCATTTGTGCAGTTGTATTTCGATACCTTGTCTTGCAAAAGCTCCTTGTTATTCTATGATGTAATTGTCCCTTGATTCCATTCCACCAAAACCACACAACTATTCCTGGGATTTCGAATAAATGCATAATAATAATTCTTGTGATAAATCAGAACGCCGCCAAGACGCAACGTAAGACGTGAGAACCCGGAAACTACCCCTCAGACTGTAGAAGGAAGTGTGACACAACCCATCCCTCCACCACCACCTTCTCTATCTCCGGTTGACCGTGAGATCGTAAAGTTGTTCTTAAGTCAGAAACCTCCCGTCTTTAATGGAATGGGGGAGCCAGCCACAACCGAATCTTGGATACGCTCATTAGAGCGTATTTTCGCAATCTTTGGGTGCAACGATAGAGAACGAATGACTTGTGTGACCTACCAGCTAACCGAGGCTGCCGACTTTTGGTGGGACACACGGATGAAGACAATGCCCCGAGAGCAAGCAGTGGGAATGACTTGGGAGGGTTTCAAGACAGAGATATACGATAAGTATGTACCCAAAAGCTATCGGAAGGCGAAGGCGTCTGAATTCTACAACCTGACCCAAGGGCACATGACTGTGACCGAGTATGATCGTGCGCTCAGCAGCATGACTCGATATGCACCTGATCAAGCCGATACCGACGAAAAGCTAGCCGAAAAGTTCCGTGGAGGACTAAGGCCTGAGATAAGAATTTCGTTGGCTAGTCGTGGGAAACTACCCTACGCGGAAGCTTTGGCCCTTGCACTAGACATTGAGGCAGCTATGCCCCAGGAGAGGGTGAAGGATAACACCGCTTCAGCACCACCTCCACCACACCACTCCCGAGAGAAGAGGAAGTGGGAGGGAAACAGAATCCCATATGACAACAAGAGGTACCAGCACACCTCGAACCAACCGCAGTATGGGAGAGGTCAAAACTCATCTAACCAGAGAGGCGACTTCCGACCCAAGCCACCCCAATGCAACGTGTGCTCCAAGTATCACTTTGGAGAGTGTAGAATCCAGAGCACCGCTAAGTGCTTTAACTGTGGGGGAAGCGACCACTTCTCTAGAGAGTATCCTAGTAAGAGGGTGGCAACGGAGTCGAGGCAGAACACTCAAGGACCCCGCATGCAGCCAAGGGCGCCGAAAATAGAACCAAGGGGAAATCGCGACCAACCTCTGCGACAGGAGCAGCCCTACCACCAAAGACTTCCCTCTCAGGCTAGAGCATATGCCTTGAGTCGGAAACAACTCAAGATCGAACAAGGGAATCAAGAAAACGGAAACCTGGCAGGTATGGGCAAAATCTTCGACACTCCTATCGTTGTGTTGTTTGATACGGGCGCATCGCATTCATTCATATCTGATTTGTGTGTGGATACTTTGAGCTTGCCTGTTAGCAAATCTGAACATAAGATGGTAGTGTCTTCACCAATGGGTGGGACAATAGAAATCTCACGAACATGCTCGAACGTAGAAATTGTTATGGGAGGCCTTAAGATAGTCGCTCATGATCTGCAAGTTATGGCGATCGGGGACATCGACGTAATTTTAGGAATGGATTGGTTAACCTCGAACTTTGCGACGATTCATTGTAAGGAGACACATATATCTCTACAAACCCCGGGAAAGGAACCCATCGTGTACCATGGAATCTCGATGAACCGGTGAATCTCTATCATCTCCGCGCTTCAAGCTAGTACGATGGTGAGGAAAGGACATCCTGCTTATCTCGTCTATCTACAAGGAGAGGAGAAAGGAGAAAGGAAAATGGAAGACGTAGCCGTCGTACGGGAATTTCCGGACGTTTTTCCCGAAGCATTGCCTGGACCACCGCCAGATCGACAATTGGAGTTCACAATCGACCTAGCACCAGGGTCGGCACCTGTGTCCAAGGCACCATACAGAATGGCGCCTAAAGAGTTAGAAGAACTCAAGATACAGCTCCAAGAGCTTATTGTCACGACCGCCCATACAAGGGGTACCACAAACGCGGCGATCGTGACCGACATGCATGGATTACAATTTAAAAAGAACAACTTAAATGATTTGAAGAAAGGAAAACAACTTAGTTTAAAGATTTTAAGGTTATATTTTTTTTTGAAAAGACCTAAGATAAAATACCTTTAAAAAGACCAAGGGAAAAATTAGACTTAAGAAATATAATAACTAAAAACTAAAGTAGAACAAGCATTTAACTTAAATTCGGAGAATACCATTTTCAAAAGACAACGTAGATGCACGTTTAAATCCTAACACCACCATACATGTCCCAACACCAAAACGAAAAACTTACGGTCTTAAGACATAAATTAAAACATAGCAGCGGATAAATAAGGTTCAAGGAGAGTCAAGGATCACGCCTATGTATGACGACACAACGTATCCTAAGGTCTCTAGCCAGCTCAACATCCACCGCAACATCCCGCTCAACCTGCAAAATTTTTAAAAGAAATTGCAGGGCTGAGTACTTGTTGTACTCAATGGGCTCATGCCGAAAACATTTATCAAGTTATGTCATCCATACCAGTGATCTCGAGTTTTATGTAGTAAATATCACGAGAAACACAAAAGTATTCAAGTCTGGCCAGACAATTTATCTCCCCACTTTTCACATCAATCCAACAATCACAATCACAGTGCGACGAAAGTGTGGCCACACTATTCGCCCACGAGACCGGCCGACTTGCAAGGACGGCTCACGATCCCACCAGTGTACACAGCCCGATAGGGTTTATGGCCCTACTCGGACCCGAATTCGTTTCACAAAACAGCCATATAGCCTAACGGAGTAAACTCATACGAACTAGGCATCAGGCACACAATCTCATAACAAAAACAGTCCATGGCATGACATAACAGTTAAACCACCCTTGTATCTCCACATAATATTTTTTGGAAAAATAAAAAGGTTTGGAAAGAAAGCCCACCTCGTTCTCTTAGCAATTCACAACCCACTTAGCAACTCTCGATCCTCGAGTTTCCGACTACACAACACCCTCGTCAAAGACAACACAATTAGTTTCCCCCAACAACATATTACTATGCATGTCCTATCGATTCTCTCGTCGTTTTTCTCAAATCCCCGACCCAACATACGTCACAAAGATGGGAGAACACATCGTAACACATTTCGATTTATCACACGTGATCACATCATTTAGACACGTTCCTCGGACATACATGTATCATATAATACTTTTAAACATGAAAATAAGTGTTATTTTAACAAGGCAGAAAACTGGCAGAACTGCGCGACCGTTTTGTAAAAATCACTATAAAATCACCCTACCTCAAAAAATGCTAAATTTTGGTCACGATACAGAGGACACATTCAAGTTCATCCATGAAAATTTTCATATCGAAATCACGTCATTTAGTCAGTCATATCACATATTGAACTCTCTGGTCGGAACATACAATTTCTGACAGTATTATGCAGTTCATTTGAAAAATTCACCATAAATTCATACGATGCCCAAAAAGGCTGAAAATTTAACAAAACATAGAAGACACTTCAAAGTTTCATATAGTTCAAGAATTACATCAATCGGAGTTCATTTGGTCAGTCAAACAGGAAACGAAACATTCATGGCGAGAACTCACGTTTCTGGCAGATTTGCGCAGTCGACTTCAAATATTTATTAAAAATTCATTTTTTGATAAAACAGGCTGAAATTCACACGAGACACAGAAAACGTCTTGAAGTTTACTCAGTAAAAATTTCGTAGCAAAATTCGTTCGTTTGATGGGTCGAATACAGATCATAAGTCACTGGTCGAGCATCTCAGAATTCTGGTTCAAATTCGAAAATAGGGTTTTTAAATTTCCACAACGAAAACACCGATTCTTCATGCTCGAAAACACATCATCATGCTTACACATTCCTCAAACACATATTTGCATACCAACTCATATTTTTCACAATTATTTCGATCCAATCGCACGTGAATTCAACCAACAATGCAAAACCAAACAAGTTCATACGAACATACAATTCCCTCCCGTTAAAACTTGCGATCTATCAAACCTACACTCTCTACATGCATGTAGGACTCAAAACATGGTGCAAAAGAGAAGGAGGAGGAAAAGTGTGCGAATATACCTTCCTTTGACAAAACGAATCGGTAGAAACGTAGAATGAAGCGATTCGTCGGAGGTTCTCGAAGATAACTTCAATGGATGCAAGATCAAAGCTTGAATGGAGGTTTTTGGAGATGGGAGAGTGGGAAGAGATGACAAAACCGTGTGGGAGGGGGGAGAGGATGGAGTGGGCGATTTTTTTTGAGTAATGGGGGCTAGGGTTAATGTTTTTTTTAATATTTATAGTCTAGGTTAGAATCCATGAATGAATTAAATAAATTGTGGGAGATATACAAAAAATAAAATTCCCCCAATTGGAATAAAAGTAGGCGTGTGGTTTTTGAAAGTGGGGAAGTCAAAATTTGTTGATTTAATTACAAGGAAATATAGCAATATTTACTTGGAGAGAATATTCATAAATTAGGAAATAAAGGTGAATATTCCATAAATAAGGGAACAACAAATAAATTAAATCTCCAAGTAGTAAACATGGTGAGGGGCCGAAAATTTGAGGTCTTTGCACAAGGAATTATTTAAATCCCCAATTAAATAGAATAGGATTTAAATTTGGTAATTTCTTTTATGGAAAAAGGCTCCCATAAAATAGGTAACAATCAATTAAATTCCCACAAGGAAAATAATAGTATGGGGCGTGTGACATGGAAGTAAAGTAGGAGAAAAATATTCACATCCCCAATTAATTAGGCATAGGAATTTATTTGAATAAAAAGGGATCCCACAAATTAGGAAACAATTAAAATATTCTCCAATTTTATTGGAGGGGGTCGAAAATGCTAGGCTAAATAGCCAAGGAAAAATATCCCAACTCTCTATTTATTTTGGGTGAAGAAATACATTATCACATGATTTAATTGGATTAAATTCAAAGGAAGAGAGTCAATAAAGCACCAATTAAATCAAAAGGAAATTAATTCTTTTTCCTATAGGAAATTTTTGAAACTCCCAAGGAAAAATAAAATGGAGTTCAAATTTCATGTAGTACAACTTAGGGGTCATTTGGTTTGGATTTAATTTGGATAAGTATCCCAAAATAATTAATTAAATCCACAAGAAGAAGTATTATTTCAATAATTAGGAAGGGCCGAATATTTCAATGAATCGACTCGAGAAAGGATAAATGCATGATCCTATTAATTATTTCCCCACATTGGAAAAGTATAAAACTCAAGCTCATCAATCACATTAAACACGATAATTCATTCCACGTAAGGTCACTTAAGTCACATAGAAGCAAACGTTTCTAAAATTCCAAAATTCCAATTACATAAAAAGAAGTCACAAAAGTTTGGGATGTTACATCCTTCCCCTCTAAACAGAAATTTCGTCCCGAAATTTAAACGTATCACACAAACAGCTCGGGAAACTTTTCTTTCATCTTTTCTTCTAACTCCCAAGTAGCTTCCTCGGGACCATGGTGCTTCCACAACACCTTCACGGACGCTATCGACTTGTTTCGTAGCTCTTGTACCTTTCGATCTAGGATTGCTTCGGGCCTTTCCTCGTAGCTCATGTCGGGGGTTAGGATCACTTCCTCCTGATGAATCACATGTTTGGGGCCAAACACGTACTTGCGCAACTGCGACATGTGGAACACGTTGTGCACGTTCCCAAAGCTGGGAGGTAACGCCAAACGATACGCCACAGGACCTACTTCGTCGATGATCTCGTACGGTCCCACAAAACGCGGTTTCAACTTGCCCTTCACTCCAAATCTCACAACTCCTCTCGTCGGGGCACTTTCAAGAACACCTTGTCACCAACGTCGAATTTGATTTCCGTTCGACGCACGTCCGCATACGACTTCTGTCTATCTTGAGCTTCCTTGATCCTTGCACGGATTTGATGCACAATTTCAGTCATCTCCTTTATGGCGTCGGGTCCTAACATCTTCCTCTCGCCGACCTCATCCCAGTAAAGTGGGGATTGACACTTCCTGCCATACAAAGCTTCGTACGGAGCCATGTCGATCGTCGCTTGATAGCTATTGTTGTAGGCGAATTCAACCAATGGTAGAACTGTTTCCCAACTTTCCCCTCGATCTAAGACGACAGCTCGCAACATATCTTCAAGTGTCTGAATCGTCCTCTCTGACTGCCCATCCGATTGCGGGTGATATGCAGTGCTGAAGTTTAGTTGCGTGCCCAATTCGCGTTGCATACTCATCCAAAACTTTGATGTGAACTTCGTATCGCGGTCGGATACAATGGTCTTTGGCACTCCGTGCAATCGCACAATCTCGTTCACGTAGAGCTTTGCTAGTTTGTCCGCGCCATAAGTAATCTTAATCGGTAAGAAGTGCGCGCTTTTAGTAAGTCGATCAATGATCACCCAGATCGCAGTGTTGCCCTTCGGTGACCTTGGCAAACCCGTCACGAAATCCATAGCTAGATGCTCCCACTTCCATTCAGGAATTTTGAGCGGTTGCAACTTCCCATATGGTCGCTGGTGTAAGGCCTTCACTTGTTGGCATGCTAGACATCGTTCTACATATGACGCTACATCCCCTTTCATCCCATTCCACCAAAACCGTTGCTTCAAATCCCGATACATCTTCGTGCTTTCGGGGTGTGCGGTGTAAGGCGTGTCGTGCGCTTCACTCAAAATCTCCTCTTTTAGCACCTCATCGCTGGGCACACACAATCGTCCATCATACGTCAAGGCATTATCCACCTCCTCGAGGTAATGATCAAGCTTCTCGGCTCTCACTTTCGCGCGTAATTCCTCCAACTTTCCATCACGTCGCTGGGCTTCTATGAGTTTGGTTCTCAAATCTGGCTCAATCACTTGTGTCGCCAATTTTGCACCTACTGTCTCGGGCGCTTTCACTATTTCCAAACTCATCTTGTCAAACTCGTGAATCAAAGCTTCCTCTTGCGTTAGGAAATAAGCTAGTTGAGGTTGGTTCTTCCTACTCAAGGCATCGGCGACCACGTTCGCCTTGCCTGGATGGTAATTAATACCACAGTCATAGTCTTTCACGACCTCTAACCAACGTCGTTGTCGCATGTTTAGCTCTTTCTGCTCGAAGAAGTACTTGAGACTCTTGTGATCCGTATAGATTTCGCATCTCACTCCATAGAGATGATGTCTCCAAATTTTCAGCGCGTGCACCACTGCTGCTAACTCCAAATCATGCGTCGGAAAATTCAACTCATTCGGTCTCAACTGTCGGGAAGCATATGCTATCACCTTCCCATCTTGCATTAACACACACCCTAGTCCTATTTTCGACGCGTCCGTATAGACGGCGAAGTCCTTGTCGGGTTCTGGTACCGCTAGGACTGGTGCTGTAGTCAATTTCTCTTTCAACAGTTGGAAACTCGCCTCACACTCTGGCGTCCAAATCACTTTGATTCCCTTCTTAAGTAGTTGCGTCATCGGTCTCGCAATCTTAGAGAATCCTTCAATGAAGCGTCGATAATATCCCGCCAATCCCAAGAAACTGCGGATTTCACTTGGCGTTTTCGGCGATTTCCAATTCTGTACGGCCTCGACCTTTGCTGGGTCTACTTGAATCCCATTTGCCGTCACAATATGACCAAGAAAGTTCACTCGAGTCAACCAAAACTCACACTTACTAATCTTAGCATATAGTTTCTCTCTTTGCAACGTTTCCAACACTGTTCGTAGGTGCTGTCCATGCTCCTCCTCGTTCTTCGAGTATACCAACACGTCGTCGATGAAGACTAACACAAACTTGTCAAGATACTCGTGGAAAACTCGGTTCATCAAGTCCATGAAAACGGCTGGGGCGTTGGTCAGCCCAAATGGCATCACGACGAATTCATAATGGCCATAACGAGTGCGAAAAGCAGTCTTAGGCACATCCTCTCGTCGGACCTTTAGTTGATGATACCCTGATCTCAAATCCATTTTCGAGAACACGCCCGCTCCTCGAAGTTGGTCAAACAAGTCATCAATCCTAGGCAGCGGGTACTTATTCTTCAAGGTCATCTTGTTGAGCTCACGATAGTCGATGCACATCCTCATCGTCCCATCCTTCTTCTTAACGAACAAAACTGGCGCTCCCCATGGTGACACACTGGGTCGAATGAAACCCAAGTCTAACAGTTCCTGCAACTGAACCTTCAACTCCGCCAACTCCTTAGGGGCCATTCGGTATGGCGCCTTTGATACTGGCGCCGACCCTGGTTCCAAATCAAAAGTGAACTCCACTTGTCTGTCGGGTGGCGGTCCTGGCAAAGCTTCTGGAAACACATCGGGAAAATCTCGCACTACTGCCACGTCTTCCACTTTCAACTCCTTCTTTTCCTCCCCATTCAAGTACACCAGATATGTCGGACGCCCTTTTCTTATCATTGTAGTTGCTTGTAAAGCAGAGATTATGGAGGTTCGTCTGTTCATGGAGATCCCATACAGGATAGCCGGCTCTTCGCCCGGGGCTTGAAAAGAAATCTGTCTCTCTTTACAGTGAATCGTTGCGTGGTTCTCGGTAAGCCAATCCATTCCCAAGATTATGTCTACATTCTCCAAAGGTATAACGTGCAAAAGCCGAGCTACTACTCCTAACTCTCCTTACACAAACTTTAGTCAAACAGTCTTAACTTGGATATGAACCGATTTTGAATTGTAACAATTAGTTATGATCATCCCCTCGGAGCTTGAAAGAACATAAGATAGGTCATGAATATGGGATGGAATCAAATTAATGTCAACTCTCATAGTAGGCTACCAAAAGATAATTCAGTTGTTCGACCAAATTTGAAAGGTCCACACATCAATGAATAATGACTTAAAGGGTTGAGGAAAAGAAATGATTAGTTGCATGAGGATTGAGAAATGTAGGCAGTTGTCACAAAGCGGTACTGATCATGGTTCAAGGAAAATCATAATATGGACCGACAGAATCACATCAATGAGTTCATAAGTTTGTGAAAGGCAATCGAAGTCAAAGGGGCTATTGAAAACAAAAATCAAGTGGATTAAGTTTGTTAAGGCAAGGAACAAAATGTAGGCCTTAACTTCATTTTGTAGAAATAAAGGTTCTATTATGGAAAGGATACATGAACTGAACCAAAAAGAATTTCACTCTGAAAGAAAGAACTTGACACAAACATGGTGACCAAATGAAAAGTTGAACAAAAGTTTCAAGAGAAATATCCCACAGAAAACATGTCTGCGAAACGTGATCGTATTGAAGGACATAACTGCAAGCAGTCTTAGGAATGAAGCTCAATAGTAAAGGCTCACGGAGACAAAGTATGGTCCGTATAAATAATAGGTCAAAGAAGACTACAATCAAACCAAGTGTCCAAAGTTATGAAGGCAATACCACTTTCCAAGAACTGAAAGTGAGTTATGACTCAATGGATGAAAAGGAATAATATGCGTCACTTGCAAAGAGTGAGTGGAACAAGACGTTAAATAGACAAGGGCTCACATTATTTGAAAGGTCCTGAAAGATAACTTCTTAGAATCCAAGTAAGAACTGTTGATTAAAATGTTTGTTCCAGCTGTTAAAATCGCACCTCCTCATTCATCTTTCGCGAGCCAAAACTGGTAACATCGCTATAGGAACTGTGGATTCCACGCTGAGATTCTTCGTATCGTTGCCACTAATAATCATAGTCGGAAACCATATCTTCATAATATTCTTCGCACCTCATAAAAACCATTCTCTTACAACATCGTAATTATACTCGCGCTCCCAACGTGCTATAACAGTCGTTTTCGTCGCATCGCCACTTTTGACATAAGAAAGAGTTTACCTATTAGATCACAAGTATGATCTCTCCCCGTTGTAGGATTAAGTCATAGAGCATCTTCTCTTGAAGTCATCATTGTACGTAATGTCTCTTCATATTCTCTTTATTCTTATCGTTCAGGAAAACGATAGTGGATTTGTAATTATCCAATGGAGTTCGCATTCGCACCACATATTTTCATTTGTCTTATCACTCGGAAAAGTGACATTGCAGTTGTAACAACTAAGTTCGATATCGTTCGGTCAAACAAACATTTTGGGCATTCTATGTTTGCATACAGAGTTCATAGCATCGTACTTTCTTCTATCAACACTTTCATAAAATACCTCACACTTTAACGTCCATAAATCATTACTTACACATGATTCACGTACCAAATAATTTAACATGCTTAAACGTATATCGCCATACATAACTACGTCTTATTCCTCATTCACTTCCAGATCCAAATTTTCCCCAAAAGAAAAGAACTAACATGCTTTTGTTTAAGGTTCAAAGAATTATTTTTTTTTTTTTTTTCAAAAAGTTCCAACAACTTTCCACAACATAAATATTTTTCCCACTAGAACAACTAGTCATTAATATTGCAAAACCCATATCACATTTGCATTCCAAACAAAACACTCATGCACTTCACATATATGTTTGAGACAACATTTTTAGATTACTCATTTTTTTTCAAAAAAGTTTCAACATTCTCAAAACAACTCGTCAATTTCCACCTTTCTTGTAAAACACGCCATCTTCCTATGTTCACATGCTTACGTCATAACAATTTCACACACACAGCACATATTAAGGTCATCATGCCAATCATGCTCATGTCGCACATAATCATACCATAACAATATTACATTCACACATACAACACGTGCTTAGATCATCTTGCCAACCATGCTCATACTCCACAAATCATACTATCACAATATCGTATTCACATATACATAACACGTGGTTTAATTATCATGTCATTCATACTCGTATTCCTCGTAATCATACTCTCACAACGTCATATTCACACACATAATACATGCTTAGATTATCGTACCGATCATGCTCATATAATCATTCCATTACAACTCATCCTTATGCATATCATTCATTCACATGCATAACTTGTCAACGTCATATCATATCATCATACATTTTCATGCATCAATCTTCCATACTTTCAACAATTTAAACATACCTCACTTTCATCGGTTGAGCGTGATGCTTTGGATGTTGAGCCTTCGTGACACTTCTAGTCAAATAGGGATTCACTAACTTAGACTTAAAGTGAAAGAAGACTATCGGATCAGAGCGAAAGAACCTGGCTCTGATACCACTCTGTCACGACCGCCCATACAAGGGGTACCACAAACGCGGCGATCGTGACCGACATGCATGGATTACAATTTAAAAAGAACAACTTAAATGATTTGATGAAAGGAAAACAACTTAGTTTAAAGATTTTAAGGTTATATTTTTTTTTGAAAAGACATAAGATAAAATACCTTTAAAAAGACAAAGGGAAAAATTAGACTTAAGAAATATAATAACTAAAAACTAAAGTAGAACAAGCACTTAACTTAAATTCGGAGAATACCATTTTCAAAAGACAACGTAGATGCACGTTTAAATCCTAACACCACCATACATGTCCCAACACCAAAATGAAAAACTTACGGTCTTAAGACATAAATTAAAACATAGCAGCGGATAAATAAGGTTCAAGGAGAGTCAAGGATCACGCCTATGTATGACGACACAATGTATCCTAAGGTCTCTAGCCAGCTCAACATCCACCGCAACATCCCGCTCAACCAGCAAAATTTTTAAAAGAAATTGCAGGGCTGAGTACTTGTTGTACTCAATGGGCTCATGCCGAAAACATTTATCAAGTTATGTCATCCATACCAGTGATCTCGAGTTTTATGTAGTAAATATCACGAGAAACACAAAAGTATTCAAGTCTGGCCAGACAATTTATCTCCCCACTTTTCACATCAATCCAACAATCACAATCACAGTGCGACGAAAGTGTGGCCACACTATTCGCCCACGAGACCGGCCGACTTGCAAGGACGGCTCACGATCCCACCAGTGTACACAGCCCGATAGGGTTTACGGCCCTACTCGGACCCGAATTCGTTTCACAAAACAGCCATATAGCCTAACGGAGTAAACTCATACGAACTAGGCATCAGGCACACAATCTCATAACAAAAACAGTCCATGGCATGACATAACAGTTAAACCACCCTTGTATCTCCACATAATATTTTTCGGAAAAATAAAAAGGTTTGGAAAGAAAGCCCACCTCGTTCTCTTAGCAATTCACAACCCACTTAGCAACTCTCGATCCTCGAGTTTCCGACTACACAACACCCTCGTCAAAGACAACACAATTAGTTTCCCCCAACAACATATTACTATGCATGTCCTATCGATTCTCTCGTCGTTTTTCTCAAATCCCCGACCCAACATACGTCACAAAGATGGGAGAACACATCGTAACACATTTCGATTTATCACACGTGATCACATCATTTAGACACGTTCCTCGGACATACATGTATCATATAATACTTTTAAACATGAAAATAAGTGTTATTTTAACAAGGCAGAAAACTGGCAGAACTGCGCGACCGTTTTGTAAAAATCACTATAAAATCACCCTACCTCAAAAGATGCTAAATTTTGGTCACAATACAGAGGACACATTCAAGTTCATCCATGAAAATTTTCATATCGAAATCACGTCATTTAGTCAGTCATATCACATATTGAACTCTCTGGTCGGAACATACAATTTCTGACAGTATTGTGCAGTTCATTTGAAAAATTCACCATAAATTCATACGATGCCCAAAAAGGCTGAAAATTTAACAAAACACAGAAGACACTTCAAATTTTCATATAGTTCAAGAATTACATCAATCGGAGTTCATTTGGTCAGTCAAACAGGAAACGAAACATTCATGGCGAGAACTCACGTTTCTGGCAGATTTGCGCAGTCGACTTCAAATATTTATTAAAAATTCATGTTTTGATAAAACTGGCCGAAATTCACACGAGACACAGAAAACGTCTTGAAGTTTACTCAGTAAAAATTTCGTAGCAAAATTCGTTCGTTTGATGGGTCGAATACAGATCATAAGTCACTGGTCGAGCATCTCAGAATTCTGGTTCAAATTCGAAAATAGGGTTTTTAAATTTCCACAACGAAAACACCGATTCTTCATGCTCGAAAACACATCATCATGCTTACACATTCCTCAAACACATATTTGCATACCAACTCATATTTTTCACAATTATTTCGATCCAATCACACGTGAATTCAACCAACAACGCAAAACCAAACAAGTTCATACGAACATACAATTCCCTCCCGTTAAAACTTTCGATCTATCAAACCTACACTCTCTACATGCATGTAGGACTCAAAACATGGTGCAAAAGAGAAGGAGGAGGAAAAGTGTGCGAATATACCTTCCTTTGACAAAACGAATCGGTAGAAACGTAGAATGAAGCGATTCGTCGGAGGTTCTCGAAGATAACTTCAATGGATGCAAGATCAAAGCTTGAATGGAGGTTTTTGGAGATGGGAGAGTGGGAAGAGATGACAAAACCGTGTGGGAGGGGGGAGAGGATGGAGTGGGCGATTTTTTTTTAGTAATGGGGGCTAGGGTTAATGTTTTTTTTAATATTTATAGTCTAGGTTAGAATCCATGAATGAATTAAATAAATTGTGGGAGATATACAAAAAATAAAATTCCCCCAATTGGAATAAAAGTAGGCGTGTGGTTTTTGAAAGTGGGGAAGTCAAAATTTGTTGATTTAATTACAAGGAAATATAGCAATATTTACTTGGAGAGAATATTCATAAATTAGGAAATAAAGGTGAATATTCCATAAATAAGGGAACAACAAATAAATTAAATCTCCAAGTAGTAAACATGGTGAGGGGCCGAAAATTTGAGGTCTTTGCACAAGGAATTATTTAAATCCCCAATTAAATAGAATAGGATTTAAATTTGATAATTTCTTTTATGGAAAAAGGCTCCCATAAAATAGGTAACAATCAATTAAATTCCCACAAGGAAAATAATAGTATGGGGCGTGTGACATGGAAGTAAAGTAGGAGAAAAATATTCACATCCCCAATTAATTAGGCATAGGAATTTATTTGAATAAAAAGGGATCCCACAAATTAGGAAACAATTAAAATATTCTCCAATTTTATTGGAGGGGGTCGAAAATGCTAGGCTAAATAGCCAAGGAAAAATATCCCAACTCTCTATTTATTTTGGGTGAAGAAATACATTATCACATGATTTAATTGGATTAAATTCAAAGGAAGAGAGTCAATAAAGCACCAATTAAATCAAAAGGAAATTAATTCTTTTTCCTATAGGAAATTTTCGAAACTCCCAAGGAAAAATAAAATGGAGTTCAAATTTCATGTAGTACAACTTAGGGGTCATTTGGTTTGGATTTAATTTGGATAAGTATCCCAAAATAATTAATTAAATCCACAAGAAGAAGTATTATTTCAATAATTAGGAAGGGCCGAATATTTCAATGAATCGACTCGAGAAAGGATAAATGCATGATCCTATTAATTATTTCCCCACATTGGAAAAGTATAAAACTCAAGCTCATCAATCACATTAAACACGATAATTCATTCCACATAAGGTCACTTAAGTCACATAGAAGCAAACGTTTCTAAAATTCCAAAATTCCAATTACATAAAAAGAAGTCACAAAAGTTTGGGATGTTACACTTATGGACCTGGGTTTCATTAGACCCAGTGTTTCACCGTGGGGCGCGCCTGTGCTTTTTGTAAAGAAGAAGGACGTATCGATGAGAATGTGTATCGATTATCGGGAGCTGAACAAGATGACTCTCAAGAACAAATATCCACTGCCAAGGATAGATGGCCTATTCGATCAACTTCGAGGAGCCGGTGTATTCTCGAAGATGGACTTAAGGTCCGAATATCATCAGTTGAGAGTCCGACGAGAAGATATACCAAAGACGGCCTTTCGAACGAGATATGGTCACTATGAATTTATCGTGATACCGTTTGGATTGACGAATGCACCTGCGGTATTCATGGACTTGATGAATCGAGTGTTTCATCAGTACTTGGATAAGTTCGTTTTGGTGTTCATAGATGACGTACTAGTTTACTCGAAGAATGAGAAGGAGCACGAGGAACATCTGCGAATCACCTTGGAGACTTTGAGGAGCGAGAAGATGTACGCCAAATTCAGTAAGTGTGAGTTTTGGCTTAAGGAAGTAAATTTCCTTGGTCACATCGTGTCGGCAGAAGGAATTCGAGTAGATCCCGCTAAGGTTGAGGTGGTGCAACAGTGGAAAGCACCTTCAACACCAAACGAGATTCGGAGTTTCCTGGGTTTGGCGGGATACTATCGAAGGTTTATAGAAGGGCTCTCCAAGATAGCGAGACCCATGACACAACAACTCAAGAAGGGGGTGAAAGTCAATTGGACTCCCGAGTGCGAGACAAGTTTTCAACTCTTGAAGGAAAAGCTAACTAGTGCACCGATCTTAGCTGTACCAGAACCTGGAGTGAACTACGTGGTATACACGGACGCTTCGAAGGTGGGACTTGGATGTGTTTTGATGCAAAACAACAAGGTGATTGCTTACGCATCCCGACAATTGAGGCCGCACGAGTTGAACTATCCAACCCACGATTTGGAGTTAGCAGCAGTGGTACACGCCTTAAAGATTTGGAGACATCATCTCTACGGAGTTGGATGTGAGATCTTTACGGACCACAAAAGCCTGAAATGTTTCTTCGAGCAAAAGGATCTAAACATGCGACAACGAAGATGGCGCGAATTGGTGAAAGACTACGATTGTGGCATCAATTACCACCCTGGCAAGGCAAATGTAGTGACAGATGCCTTGAGCCGGAAAGGTCATTCCCAACTGGCCACCTTTCTCACCAACGAAGAAAGCCTGGTCCACGAGTTAAGTAAGATGCGTTTGGAGGTAGTGAGAGCACCTGAAACGGTGGAAGCGCGAGCACAACGGATGGTGCGAAACTAGAGGAAATACGTGTAGAGGTGCGAACCGACGAATCTGGAAGCTTTAGTGAAGAAGGTGACAACGCTCTTACCTTCAAAGGAAGACTATGCATGCCGGACAACGAGGAGCTCAAAAACGAAGTAATGAGCGAAGCACATGAGACTCCTTACACCGCCCACCCAGGAAGTACGAAAATGTACCAAGACTTGAAGAAGTCCTTTTGGTGGAACGGTATGAAGATGGATATAGCGGCCTTCGTGGAGCGCTGCTTAGCCTGCCAACAGGTGAAGGCTCTACATCAACGACCGTACGGAAAGTTGCAACCACTAGAAATCTCCGAGTGGAAATGGGAACACATCGCCATGGATTTTGTGACGGCATTGCCAAAGACGCAAAGAGGGAATACTGCCATATGGGTAATTATAGACCGACTCACCAAGAGTGCACACTTCATACCGATACCCATAACCTATGGAGCAAACAAACTAGATCAAGTGTATATAAAGGAAATAGTGCGACTGCATGGAATCTGAAAGCGCAGGTTTGCGTAGGTGTCGTTCAAACAAGGGTGTATCCTACTGATCAGGATAACAATCCCCTGCCGAGCCTAAAACCTGGTTTCAATAATTCCTCAACCCTCTTCTACTTGGTAGTATAGTGAAGGTAGGGGTCGAATCCCACAGAGATGGTGACGATTTGGAGTGATTGTGGAGATATTCTGGAAAGGTTTGGTTAGCTACCACGCTTGGGTTGAGTCTCTACCTAGGCAAGAATTTGAAGGTGGTATCCTACTGACTATGAGGTGTGAGAGGATTCTGATATGCAGCTGTGTACGTGGACATGGTGAACCAGGAAATATTCGAAAAGTACTAGGTTTCTATTTTGGGCTAAACAGAATATCAGAAGGTAGTGGTAGTTGTGGTGACTAAGCTGACAGGTCTGAAAGGTACCAGCTGAAAAGATTGAAAAAGTAAAGGACAAAAGCAAAAGTAACTAAAAAGTAAAAGTGGTCCCAAACTTGGATGTGGATGTTATCTTCTTCAACATGAATAAACTCAGATCAACAATCTCAGATTTCATGAACGAGAAACACAGATTAACAAACTTCACAGCTCAAATCTATAATTTAAACTTCGAATCGAAAGATCGAACACTGAAACTGCAATTATGCTTACTGGTCAACATGCAGGGTGTCAGAAATCACGTAAACTGGGTTTTCACACAAACTAATTCAGATCTAGAATCTAACAGCTATCTAGACTTGCAAACTCAGAGAGATCAACTAAATAAACTAAAACATGCGATTCCACACTGGAAATTACCGTAACAGCTAGATCTAAGCTATCTAGGCAGAAAGAAGTGAAAACAAACATGAACCGATGCTGGAAAAAAACAACTTCATAGCATTTAGAAAACGTTTTGATCACAACCAAGACTTCAAAATAAGCAAAAATACTGGAAATGCGAAAGATCCAACGTAGAGAAAACAAACAAGATTAACTAGAAAGCAAATAAAGATTGTTTTTGCCACTACGGGCGATGGAACTGCTACACACGATCGTGCTGACTGGAACGAGAGAATGGAACTCCGGTGAACTGATGATCTTCAAGTGACCATGGCTGTGGCGAGGAACGAGACTCTGGACTGGGCTGAAGGACTGAACTACCGAGAGAATTCTACCTAAGAGTGATGATGATGAATGAGTTTATTTTTCTCTCTCTATGTGGCTTCCTTTTATAGGGAGGCTTACCCTTGATTTTAGGGTAAAACTTTGTGGTGAGATGACTTCTTTGCCCTTAATTGTGGTTGATCAGTCCCAGCTATCCTTCTTCTCCATCTCGAGCCATTTTTGCATGTATACTGGTCAGTACGTAGTCCTGACGCCCTTTTCACCTGAAGTATTTGAAGCTTTGCCTACTGGCTAGAACACTCAACCTGCACACTTTGAGCAACTGTTTTGCAGATATAATCAATTACGCACATCATACTGACCAGTAACCAAGGCCTGGAATACGACTTATCAAACTGCTCACACTTACCACATGCTTGTCCTCAAGCGTGAAGAACAAACAAAAAGAAGTAAGTCGAATTCTAGCCTAGTTACTCCCCTGACCGACTCTATCCTACCCTAGACTCTAACTACGATGCAAAGAAAAACACATTACAAAGACAAACACATAAAAGAAAACTAAAACACTTAAAACACATTAACACAGTAATTGGGCTATATTTTCTCTGACTCAACTGCTCCCGGTAGGCTCCCCCGTTCCTGACCTTTCCTCGCTTCACGTTCTTCCGAGTCGGAATTGTAATGAGCTGAGATGGGGTCAATCTCCATTGAATCACTGTGTTGTGGAGTTTCTGAGGGTTCCGAGGACTTAGGTGGTGGGGTAGTCGACGGAGCTTCTCTTTCTGGTGGAATTCCGGAGGAAGTCGCAATGGGGGTGGGGAGTGTTGCTGTAGATGGCACAATCGGTTCCGAAGGATTTTCTTCGAGTACTTTCTCTTGTCCCCCGATTTGACCCAAACCGGCTAGCGCCGCCGACCAATCCCTATTGGGGTCCTGCTGTCGAAGAAATGCCGCCATTGCTTCCAAGGAGACCATTGTTGGTGCTTGAGGAGTCGGCTCCGAACGTTGCGGTTGCGGTTGCGGTTGTGGTTGTGGGCTCGGTGGCTGTTATTCCCACGGCTGCTGTGTTGCTGTGACTTCTCCCCGGTGGGGTTTGATTTTCTTTGCGTAAGCCTTCTTACCCATAGTCGAATAATGGCGACTTTAGTGGTGGAAAGTAGGGTTTGGAACTGGTGGAGATGGGAAAGAAATTCTGGGAGAGAAAATGTAAATGAGGGTTTGTGAGGAAAAATGGGTGAGACGGTATGGATATTTGGGAGCGAGCGTGCAGTTGTAGGTAGTTGTAACCGGCTATGGGAGGTGTCCGGTCGCGTCGTTTCAAAAGAGAGACGGTTGAGAATACTGACCTCTGATTGGTCGGCGTGTCCACTCTCTCTGCTCACGCGCCCCCTTTCAGCCGCTGCCACCCTGCAAAAGCTGCAGAAAGTCCACAAATTCAAACTCGTCCCTTAATGATTTCCCCCTATATTTCCTAGATTAGAAATAAAGTAAAAAGGACACTTAAATAAAATAGGAGTTTTACCAAAATGGTATTCTGATGGTCAGTACGAACTCCCAATTAATATTTGAGGTCCGAAAAATATTTTGGTTTTTTTTTGGTTTTTTTTTTTCTTTTTTTCTTAAAACTAACTAGCATGCAAAGGTTCAAATTAATTAACTACCAAATATTTACAATATTTACATTTCTCTTAGGCAATTTAGAATTCTACTTGGCCAGTAAGTGTGGACTTTCAAAAGAATTGGCCCAGTGGAATTCTAAATTCCTATCCTACTGGTCAGTATGCGGCCAAGGTACGTGGTTGTAGTGGAATTTCATCCACTACAGCCACATCACTGTTGTCTCTAAATACGTTGAGCCTATGCCCATTCACAATAAAAGGTTCAGAGTTAGGAAGACTCCCTGAAATTTCTACTGCTCCATTGGAACGGAGTGAGTTGATGACATAAGGTCCTGTCCATTTCGATTTGAGTTTCCCAGGCATGAGCTTCAACCTTGACTGGAAGAGTAGTACTTTCTGGCCTACATGGAGCTCCTTGGTTCTCAGATTTCTATCATGCCACAATTTAGTTTGCTCCTTGTACCACATGGCGGAATCGAACGACTCCAATCTAAGTTCCTCAAGCTCCTGAAGCTGCAGCTTCCTTTCCTCTTCACAGGTTGTAGCATCCATATTCACTTCCTGTACTGCCCAGTATGCCCGGTGTTCAATTCCAACCGGTAAATGGCACATCTTCCCAAAAACGATCCGATACGGGGACATCCCTATGGAGGTCTTGTAGGCTGTTCGGTATGCCCAGAGAGCATCTTCTAACCTCACACTCCAATCCTTCCTAGAAGGATTTACAGTTTTCTCCAGAATCTTCTTGATCTCGCGGTTAGAAATCTCCGCCTGACCGTTAGCTTGCGGATGGTAGGGACTCGAAAGTCTGTGGTGCACACCGTATTTTTTCATTAAGGCCTCAATCGTGTGATTACAGAAGTGTGTACCTTAATCAGATATGATCGCCCTCGAAACTCCGAACCGGCTGAAGATATGACTCTTTAAGAACTTGGCCACCTCCTTTGCTTCACAAGTGCTCGTGGCCTTGGCTTCTATCCATTTGGAGACGTAATCCACCGCGACTAAGATATACAAATTGCCATAGGATGAAGGAAACGGACCCATGAAGTCCATTCCCCAAATGTCGAACAATTCACATATAATTACCGGAACCTGGGGCATCTCGTCTTTCGCAGATATCCCACCGGTCAGTTGACAACGCTCACAACTTCTGCAGAACTCGTACGCATCCTTGTTGAGGGTTGGCCAATAGAAGCCGCTATCCAAAATCTTCCTTGCCGTCGTCTTGGATCCGAAATGTCCTCCACATGCTAACGAGTGGCAATGGATCAGAACGTCTCTTTGCTCCCAGTCAGAACGCACCTCCTTATCACTTGATCGGATCCCACTCTCCACAGATAGGGGTCGTCCCAAAAGTAGTATTTTGCCTCACTCTTGATCTTCATTCTTTGGGCCTTAGTTATACTCGGCATTTCTGGAAGTTCTCCAGTCACCAGGTAGTTGGCTAAGTCTGCATACCATGGTTCTTGCCATACCTTCTCCTTTCCTTTTCCCGTATCATACTGGCCAGTAAGCTTTATCACTCCTTCCCAGTCAATCTTCCTGACCTCAAAAATTACCTCGCATAAATGCTCCTCTGGAAACTTGTCGTGCACCTCTTCGCTGCTTCCATCTTGCACTATTATACTCAAATGGTCCGCCACCTTGTTCTCGACTCCTCTCTTATCTTCCACCGCCCAATCGAATTCTTGTAACAAGAGGAGCCATCGGATCGAACGAGGTTTGGATTCCTTCTTGGCAATCAGGTACTTAATCGCTGCGTGGTCAGTATAAATGATGACCTTGGATCCCAGAAAATATGGCCGGAACTTCTCGAAAGAATACACCACTGCAAGCATCTCTTTTTCAGTGGTATCGTAATTCCGCTGGGCTTGATTCAGAGTCTTAGAGGCATAAAAAATTACGTACCTCTTCCCATCGATCTTCTGACCCAGTGCGGCTCCCACTGCATAATCGCTGGCATCGCACATTACTTCGAAAGGGTAGTCCCAGTCAGGAGCCCGTATGATAGGTGCGGATATCAGCTTTTCCTTGAGAAGGTTGAAAGCGGCCTTGCATTGCTCATCAAGAACGAACTCCACTTCATTATGAAGAAGTCGGGTAAGGGGTTGGGCGATCTTGGAGAAATCCTTGATAAATCTTCGATAAAATCTGGCGTGCCCTAGAAATCTCCTTATCCCCTTCTGATCAGTAGGGAATGGTAATTTGGATATAACATCCACCTTGGCTCGATCCACCTGGATACCTCTTTCTGAGACCACGTGTCCTAAAACTATCCCTTCGACGACCATAAAATGGCACTTCTCAAAATTCAAAACCAGACTTTTTGCTTGACACCTTTCTAGAACTACGTCCAAATGATGAAGGCATGAGTCGAAAGAGTCTCCGTAGACCGTGAAGTCATCCATGAATATCTCTATACAATCCTCAATCAGATAAGAGAATATGCTCATCATACATCGTTGAAACGTACCTGGAGCGTTACATAAGCCGAAAGGCATGCGCATGTATGCATAGGTTCCGAATGGGCAAGTGAAGGTGGTCTTATCCCGGTCTTCAGGATCTACGTAAATTTGGAAGTATCCGCTGTACCCATCTAGAAAACAGAAGTACTTTTTCCCAGCTAATCTCTCCAACATTTGGTCGATGAAAGGCAAGGGAAAATGGTCCTTCATGGTCGCATTATTCAGCTTACGGTAATCGATGCACATTCGCCAACCCGTGACCAGCCTCGTTGGGATCAGCTCATTCCTCTCATTTTGAATGACTTAGATTCCCGACTTCTTTGGGACCATGTGGATCGGGTTGACCCACTCACTATCTGGCACTGAATAGATAGTCCCTAGCGACAACAATTTCAAGATTTCCTTCAATATTTCTTCTCGCATGTTGGGGTTTACCTTTCTTTGGGCATCTCGATGTGCCTTTGCTCCCTCTTCCAGCCTGATGTGGTGCATGCATTCATCGGGACTTATCCCCACTAAATCTGTAAGGCTCCATCCAATTGCTTTCTTGTTCTTACTCAACACAGTCAGTAGCCTTGCCTCCTGTTCCTTTGTAAGGCTGCTGCTGATGATCACCGGATATGAGTTCTCCTCTCCGAGGAAGGCATACTTCAAATTCGATGGCAATTTCTTCAGCTCAACTTGGGGTGGAAGCGTGTCTTCGGGTAGAGGGTTTTTCTCAGCCTCTCATTCTTTCTCTATTTCTCCCTCTGAAGATTCCTCTATACTGACTGGTAGCTTGGCCCCTGTGGCTCCAATAAATTCCGATTTCTGGCAGAAGTCCTTAATTGCTCCCTCTATCTCTTCATCGATTAACCTTTGGCTACTAATCAGATCACACCATGCAGCAGCTTCTACGTCAGCCTGCTCATAAACATCTAAAGCTTGGAGTTTCTCCTGCAATAGTTTGGTCTCAAGAAAATCTTGGACTAAGGGGTCAATCACATCAACGTAGCATACATTTTCAGAATCAATAGGCTTTTTCATGGCCTCATTGATATCAAAAGTAAATTTCTCCCCATGAAAATCAATGCAAATTGTTCCCTCAGCCATGTCTACTATCGTCTTGGCCGTCCTCAAATATTGGTCTTCCCAACAATATGCCACTAGATTCCCTAGCCTCGGACTCACTCATTTTGATCACGTAAAAGTCCGCAGGGTAGGTAAAATCATGCACTCTAACCAACACATTCTCTAAAACTCCCTCAGGACTTATGCATGACCTATCAACTAGTTGGATCAACACTATAGTGCTCGACAATCTAACTCCCTTCAATCGGTTATAGATTGACAAAGGCATGACATTAATAGAAGCTCCAAGATCACACATTGCATGCTCGACTTTTACATCTCCTATAGTTATGGGTAGAGTGAACATACCTGGATCGGCCCTCTTGGGCGGTAGCTTCTCCTGCACAATTGCAGACGCGATCCCTTCTACCATGATCTTCCCATCCTCTTGGGCTTTCCCAGCTATGAATTCCTTAATGAACTTCCCAAGTACGGGTAGCTTCACGGCTTGGAGGAATGGTATGGTGACATCCAATTTCCCAAAAATTGACAAGTAGTCCACCGGGTTCTCCTTCTTTCTTTTTGTAACAAAGCGGAAAGGGAATGGTCTCTCCCCTTTTTTCTCCTGTACCGGTCCCTCAGCACACTTCTTGGAATCTTCCTTGGGCAAATTCTGGGTCTGAGCCCCCATTCTGGATTCTACCTCTTGATTGGGTTCCTTCCTGACCAGTACGCTCTCGGGTTCACCTCCTCCACATGGCGTCTCCCCCAAGAGAAATGGGTCCTGCTTCCGCGGCATGGATCTCTTAAGCTCTTCCACTGAGATAGTGTCGCCCACTATCTTCGTTCCACTCGGCTCTCCACTTGGTTGTTTCGGTCGAGGTCCATCATAAGTAGTTCCTGACCTCAATGTAACCTTACTCACATTCGCCTTTTCGGGTATTTGGACTGTAGACGGGAGTTTCCCTGCATTTCCTCTTATTTCACCCGTAGAATTGGCCAGTTGGGCCAACTGCTTATTCATCATATCCATGTTCGCTTTATGTTCCTTCTAGGCATTTTGCATCCCCTGCACTACTTCGTTGTGGGATTGCAACTCGCCCTTGATACCTTGCTGCGACGAGAGCAGTTCTCCCATCATGTCTTCCATGGATCTCCTTGACCTGTTAGGGTATTGTGACTGATTTGGGCCTTGGTGCTGGTTGTACTGGGAACTTTGGTTGGGCTGGGAATTTTGGAAGTTTTGCTGGTTCTGGTTAGGTGGGTACTGGTTATACTGGCCAGGAGGGTTGTACTGGTCCTGGTGATATTGGTTCTGATTTTGGTTTTGGAACCGATTTTGGTTCTGATGGTGCTGGGGTGCTTGATTCGGCTGATTTTGATAATTTTGGAAGTTTCTCTGGTGGGGTGGTACATAAACAGGATTTTGGTTCTGGGATTGTTGGTTCCTTCCTGACCAGTTGAACTGGTGGTCCGGGCTTGCTGATCCACGGTTGGGGTTTTGGTTTTGGTGGGGGTTATATTGGTTCTGACCTTGACCTTGGTTTTGATTTTGGTTCCCTTCTCCCCATCGAAAGTTTGGGTGATCCCTCCATGATGCATCCCGTTGTCTCCCCTGGATCCAATTCCCATTTGAGTTAAAATACCCAGCAGCATTAACCTGTTCTATACTGACCAAGTTGTTTGGCTGATCATAGCTCGGTCCTTGGTTTCCCTGTTCTGCACCCTTGCAGTTCCCAACTGGGGAAACCGGCGGTGTATTCTTCTCGATTGCGCTCAAGAGTGACTTCTTCAGCTCATCCATCTTCAAGTCCATCTTCTGTTCAAGCTTCTGCTCCTGGTCAGTAGACGAGGCACTTGCAACCCTTTCTCGGTTGTATCCATCCCTTGAATGGTCATACTCCTTCTTCGCACTCAGTAGCTTCCTTAGGACCCTCTTTGCTTCACTGACCCGTAGCTATGTGAAGCTTTCTCCCGACGACGAATTGGCCAGGTCATGTTCATCCCCTCATAGAAAGTATGATGTATCTCAATGTCCGCCATGCGATGATTGGGACATGCATCTAAAAGGCTCATATACCTCGCCCAATAATCGCTCAAGGGTTCATCGTACCCTTGCTTCACACTAGTTATTTCCCTCTTCAGCGCGCTCGTCTTGGATGACGGGAAAAACTCACCTAGGAATACTGACTTGAAATCGGCCCAACTCTCAATGGACTCGGGGGGCAGGCACATGAACCAGGTGTTTGCCTCCCCTTTCAAAACGAGCGGCAAAGCCTTCAATCTGTAATCATCCTCGGTTGCCCCTGCTGGCCTCCTCTGCGCCCTACAAATCTTACAAAACTCATGAAGGAACTCGTAAGGCCCTTCGTAACTCTTTCCGCAGTATGTAGGCAGAATTGCGATCACATGAGGCTTCACATCACAGGCAGTTTGTCCTGGGGTCACAACTATGGCTTGAGGTGGTTCTCCCTCGGTATGTGCGTTCAGCGTCCCGATCTCAGGATCTTCTTCTCCTTGAGCGGCCATCCTTCTCGGGTTTCTCTCTATCCTTGGTATCTCTTCCGGTATTGGTCCTTCTATGGTGTATTGCTCCTCGTCACTACTCGAACCTAAGTCAGACAAAGCCGTCGACAAGCCGGATCGAGTGGTTACGAGTATAGATCCTCGCTGAAGTATCTTCGGCCTCCACTGGTCAGGAGCCGAGCTGCTGCTCATAAACTGAAACGAAAAGAAAAGAGAAAAATTATGAACAATATATACGCCAAAATATCACTCTCAATAACAGCTAATAACGCCATCCATCCCTGGCAACGGCGCCATTTGAAAGCGCAGGTTTGCGTAGGTGTCGTTCAAACAAGGGTGTATTCTACTGATCAGGATAACAATCCCCTGCCAAGCCTAAACCTGGTTTCAATAATTCCTCAACCCTCTTCTACTGAGTAGTATAGTGAAGGTAGGGGTCGAATCCCACAGAGATGGTGACGATTTGGAGTGATTGTGGTGATATTCTGGAAAGGTTTGGTTAGCTACCACGCTTGGGTTGAGTCTCTACTTAGGCAAGAATTTGAAGGTGGTATCCTACTGACTAGGAGGTGTGACAGGATTCTGATATGCAGCTGTGTACGTGGACATGGTGAAATAGGAAATATTCGAAAAGTACTAGGTTTCTATTTTGGGCTAAACAGAATATCAGAAGGTAGTGGTAGTTGTGGTGACTAGGCTGACAGGTCTGAAAGGTACTAGCTGAAAAAGGTAGAAAAAGTAAAGGACAAAAGCAAAAGTAACTAAAAAGTAAAAGTGGTCCCAAACTTGGATGTGGATGTTATCTTCTTCAACATGAATAAACTCAGATCAACAATCTCAGATTTCATGAACGAGAAACACAGATTAACAAACTTCACAGCTCAGATCTACAATTTAAACTTCGAATCGAAAGACCTAACACTGAAACTGCAATTATGCTTACTGGTCAACATGCGGGGTGTCAGAAATCACGTAAACTGGGTTTTCACACTTAACTAATTCAGATCTAGAATCTAACAGCTATCTAGACTTGCAAACTCAGAGAGATCAACTACAGAAAGAAGTGAAAACAAACATGAACCGATGCTGGAAAAAAACAACTTCATAGCATTTAGAAAACGTTTGGATCACAACCAAGACTTCAAAATAAGCAAAAATATTGGAAATGCGAAAGATCCAACGTAGAGAAAACAAATAAGATTAACTAGAAAACAAAGAAGCGATGGAACTGCTACACACGATCGTGCTGACTGGAACGAGAGAATGGAACTCCGGCGAACTGATGATCTTCAAGTGACCATGGCTGTGGCGAGGAACGAGACTCTGGACTGCGCTGAAGGACTGAACTACCGAGAGAATTCTACCTAAGAGTGATGATGATGAATGAGTTTTTTTCTCTCTCTCTATGTGGCTTCCTTTTATAGGGAGGCTTACCCTTGATTTTAGGGTAAAACTTTGTGGTAAGATGACTTCTTTTTTCTTTGCCTTTGACTTCTTCTCCATCTCGAGCCATTTTTGCATGTATACTGGTCAGTACGTAATCGTCCTGATGCCCTTTTCACCTGGAGTATTTGAAGCTTTGCCTACTGGCTAGAACACTCAACCTGCACACTTTGATCAACTGTTTTGCAGATATAATCAATTACCCACATCATACTGACCAGTAACCAAGGCTTGGAATACGACTTATCAGAGTCCCAGTGACGATCACGTCTGACCGTGACCCGAAATTCACATCAAGATTTTGGATCAGCCTACAACGTGAGCTGGGAACTCGTTTGAATTTTAGCACCTCTTTTCACCCACAGACAGATGGGAAATCCAAAAGAACGTTCCAAACTATCGAGGATATGTTGAGAGCCGTGGTGTTGGACCGTGGATGAAGTTGGGAGTCCGCACTACCACTGATCGAATTCGCCTACAACAACAGCTTCCAGGCAACGATAAACATGGCGCCGTACGAAGCCTTGTAGGGAGGAAGTGTAGATCCCCGCTCTACTGGGACGAAGTTGGCGAGAGAAGAGTACTTGGCCCCGATGCAGTTGAAGAGATGGTTAGAATCGTCCGACAAATTTGCGAGAAGATAAAGGAAGCACAAGACAGACAGAAGTCATACGCGGATGTACGACGAACCGACTTACAATTTCAAGCTGGCGACAAGGTTTGTCTCAAAGTATCCCCGTCAAAAGGGATAACACGTTTTGGTGTCAAGGGAAAGTTGAAGCCGCGATTTATTGGGCCTTATGAAATCCTCGAAGGAGTGGGCCCTGTTGCATACCGTTTGGTGCTACCCCCAAGCCTTGGGAACGTGCACAACGTCTTTCATGTGTCGCAATTGCAGAAATGTGTGTTCGACCCGAAGCACGTGATTCACTACAAGGAAGTCGCGTTGAACCCGGACTTGAGCTACGAAGAGAGACCCCAAACGATATTAGACCGAAAGGTCCAAAATGTGAGAAATAAACCAGGTGCTTACATGAAAGTACATTGGAGAAACCACGGGCATGAAGAAGCCACGTGGGAGCTCGAGGACAAGATGATGGAGTTATACCCAGAACTCTTCCCATGAGAGTACCAAATTTCGGGATGAAATTTCTTTTAAGGGTGGTAGGATGTGACGCCCCACTTTTCGAACCCTAATTTTCGAACCCTAAGACAGTTACATTTACTTTCTTTTATTGTCGAATTAATTGATGAATTGCTACGTGTTTGAATTGGTGACCTAATTTGATTTGACCGAGTCAATTTCGTTGATTTTTATGACGTGGCTTAAATTAATTCATGGAGAATAATATATATTGTGGTGAATTATATTCCAAGGAGAGTGAGATTTTACTTAGTATCATAAATAATTACCTTGCTCTTTTTATTGTGGAAATTTCGACCACTACCAATTATTGGAGAGGAATTTTATTTCTTGGATTTAATTATTTGCTTTGGGATAATTATCCAAATTAAATCCTAAAGCCTAATTACCTTATTTCCTTCTTGATAAAAATCGGCCCCTACCATTTTCCTTAGGGAGATTTCGAAATCTCCTAATTTGTGGGAGAAGGAAATTATTCATTATTTATTTTGATCCATTAATTATTTCTTTCCATGATTTAATTGGAATATCCTAGCAAATCTTGCCTTATCTTATTTTATTAAAGATTTGAAATTATTCCTTATTGAGGGGGAATAATACACGCCTATTTCCTATATTTGTGGGAGGATTTTTATTTATTTTTCTGCTCCGTATTATTTTATTCTGCTCCGTGAAAATACCCAAATTAAATTAGAGGCTAATTAAATAGCCCTAAATTTTGAAAATCCTCCTTATTTCTCCCCCAAAACTCACGCCACTCTCCCCATCAAATCTCCCCAAATCCCTCTCAAATTAATTACCCAAATCTTTGAATTAATGGTGGTTTATTCTATTCCCTAAACTCTATAAATAAAAGACTCCTAACCCTAGTCACCACACTCGCTTGCCAATGTTTCTCGAACTCCGATGTGTGTGTGTGTGTGAAAAAAAAAGAATGAGACGGAGGGAGTAATAATATTATTAGTGTCTGAAAAACTGTGTCAATTTATTTATTGAATTAAAATATAAGTAAAAGAGTTTTCTTGATTGTTAATTAATTGTTTAAAAAAAAAAAAAAACCATAGCCACCACACTCACACGCCTCCTCCCTCTCCCTCACGCCATTCTCTTTTTTCATCCCCTCTCCCACTTGTTCTTCCACTCTACTCAAGATCCTTTCGAATTTCCAAGAGATTGTTGAAGAATCGAGACTTTTATTCGTTCCTACCGATTGTTTCGTCCAAGAAAGGTAAAAATCAGACCCTATTCTTCATTCCTCTCCATCTAAACATTCTTTGACTCCCTTATGCATGTAGAGAGCGTAGGGAATTCAAATCCAAGGGTTAATCGGTGGGAATTTGCTTTTGTATGTGTGATTGCGTTTTGAATGAAATTGTTTGATGATTTAATGAATCTATGGTGAATGATATGTGATGTTACGAAAGCATGAGTATAAGGACTCTTTTGATCATGTTTGTGTGTTAAAACCATGAAAATGTTGATTTTGAATAAATAGGGATAAACCCTAATTCGAATCTTTTTAAAGGCTGAAAAACTGTGAGTCCGGACAGTATGTGCCGACATATATTTGACCGACCAAATGAACTCCGATTTGATCAATTCTCTTTCCTTAGTGAACTTCTTGATGTCTTCTATGTTGTGTGTGAATTTCAACTCTTTTGGTTAAAAGATGAATTTTTGGTGAATTTTTAAAGTTGACTGCGCAATTCTGCCATAAAAGGCTTTCTCGACCAGTAGGTTACGTTGTTGATTTGACCGACCAAACAGGGGTATTTTTATATGAAACTTAAACTGAAAGTTATTTGATGAGTCTACTGTATCGTGGTAAAGTTTTAGCCCCAACGGAATTCGGGTGAATTTATAAAGATTTTTATAAAATGGTTGCGCAGTGCTGCCAGATTTTTAAAGAATTTATAAAGATTCTAACTATATTATTATGTTATGAATGACATACATGAATTATATATGTGATGGAGTGATGTGATATGCAAAGAGGTATGCTATGATTCGTGAGAGGATCAAGGAAGCTCAGGATCGACAGAAATCATATGCTGATGTTCGAAGAACCGATCTCCAATTTGAGGCTGGAGATAAAGTTTTTCTGAAGGTAGCCCCGTCAAAAGGAATAACTCGGTTTGGTGTGAAAGGTAAGTTAAGACCACGATTTATTGGACCTTATGAGATTCTTGACAGAGTGGGTACCGTAGCTTATAGATTGGCGCTACCACCAAGCTTTGGGAGAGTACACAATGTTTTCCATGTGTCACAATTGAGAAAGTATGTGTTCGACCCTAACCACATAATTCATCAAGAGGAGATGATGATCTTGAATCCGAATTTGAGTTACGAAGAGAGGCCTGAGGCCATTCTGGATCGGAAGGTGCAAGAGTTGAGAAATAAGTCTATTGCTTCGGTGAAGGTTCGGTGGAGAAACCATGGTGTTGAGGAAGCTACGTGGGAATTGGAAGTCAAGATAAGAGAGAAGTACCCAGAATTGTTTGATTGATCTAAGCAAATTTCGGGATGAAATTTTTGTGAAGATGGGTAGATTGTAATACCCGTTTTTTTCCTTTTTTTTAAGCTAAGATTTTTAATTTAAGAACGAGCGAGTGATAGACCTTGAATGAAATACCATGTTTGTTTGGATTGGTTGTGAATGGAAATAGTGAATGCTTGAATTATTGTTGATTATTTGTGTGGTGTAAGTTGTCGACGAGATTGACGTGAGAGTCGTCGATGGGGAAATTTGGGTGTTCGTTTACAATGTACTTGGAATAACACCAAAGTACTAAAATAATAAAACATCACAATTTAATCAATGTACTAAAATTTAAATATCTTTTGGCCTATCACTTTTGTCTATATTTTTTTTAGCCTATTTATCCTTATTCAATTGGGCCACTTTTAATATAGCCATTTATTCATAATTCCTATTGAATTCCTCCAGTCAACATAAATCCCTTCTTCTAATCCCTTCTACACGTTTCCTTTATTCATCAAAACCTCCACCCCTAAAATATCTCCAACAACCAAATAAATCAATATCCATCAGTTTAATATCTCACATTCACGTCTTCCACATCCAAGAAAAATCTGTGAGAAAAACCTACTGCAGTTTTCTCCTTTTCCGTTAAGGTAATTTTTCTCCTCCATCAATTGAATTCGAAAAAAAACTCCATATTTGTTGATTCCATAACCAAAAATCTCAAACATCACAGTGTAAAGGAGAAACTGGGAGAGCTGTTTTTACCTTCTGTTGTGCAAACTTTTTCTTCTTCCCAAAGGTATTTTATTTTCTCTAATTCCATGTCATATATTCATACACTCATAGTAGCCACGAAATCAGATTTGTAGTTCCTAATTTGAGAGACCGAAATTTGAGAGATGTTTTGTGAACTGTGGAAGAATGGCGGTAGAGAGAGAGAGTTTGATGTGGGTTGGGAAGAAGACGGGTCGGTGATTGAGAGTGTTTTATGTACTGACTTCTTCCTTTTCTTTCTCTTTCTCTTTCTCTTTCTCTTTCTCTTTCTCTTTCCTCATCATTAATTTTCTCTTATTTTTACATATTTTGGTGTGTATGTAGTAAACGGTTTATACGTGTACTATGTATGGAATAGGGAGTATATTATTGTTTTATAACATTTAAGGTTATGTTTAAAAAAAAAAGAGATGGAAGGGGAGGCAGTACGTGTACCTTGGAAAAAAAATGGAGTTGTTGACTTTTATTTGCTTCTGTGTTGCTTTAAATTGGAAGTATATTAATTTATAGCCTTTACTTTTCTTTTATTTTGTATTCTTTGACGGGTTACGGCAAGGAGTATATTAAAGTTATAGATACCTATTCTTTTGACCAATTAATTTGGATAATCCAAATTTATGTGTTGATTTGGAAATATATTAATGTGTGTGTATACGTGTGTTGTGATAGGAGAGTGAGTGTATACGGGGAGTGATAAGGAGTATACTTTTAAGTACTTGTTGTTCTTTTAATTTTGGTGGGCCACTTTTGTATTGGAATTTTATATATGGCCTAATATCGGTGATGACCGAGAGTTATCTATGTTGGGATTTTGGTGTTTAATTGATAAATCCGTTTTAGTATATGTGAACGAAGGATAAATTGAGCACTCACACTTAGGATGCAAGCATGGTTTAAATTAATTTATTTTGCAAAGTCTGATTGTTGCATATTATATTATTTCAAAAAGGGTGAACTTGTGCACGTTATTGCGGTTGGAACAGAAAGTGTTTGGGGAGTTAAGCTGTTGAGGTGAGCTTTCTTTTTAAATAAGGACTATGTCCTGAATACTTTTTATGTGAAATGAGGTGGAAAGTGTTTGTCTTGCCATGCTTTGTGTTTTGAATGAACCTATCTGAAGTGGCTATGCCATGTATGTTTAATCGAATTCGGGTCCCAGTAGGGCAGCAACCCTGCTCGGACTAGTGTACACCCCGTAGATCGTGTGCTATCTCTTTGGAGTTGGCCGGTCTAGTGACTTGGTTCGTGGCCACGTTCCTTGTCATGTATGTTCAGATATGGTGATGGTGGATGTGGATGGAAAATGGTTGCGCAACCGACTTTATGTGAAATGCTTTTAGTGTACTTGGGTTCTTTCAATTAAAACCCCCAAGGTCACTTGATTATGGCTTGACAAACTATGTTTTGGCATGTGTCCACTGAGTGCATCAAGTACTCAGCCCTGCATATTGTTTTTCTTAATTGCAGATTGAGCGGCGATGGACGTGGAGGATGTTGAGCAGAGTTCATGGATTGTTTTGTCATGATTAATAATTGTTGAATTTGTCGTGTCTTCATACTCGGCATTTTCCGTGTCTTGAACGCTTCTGCCAAGAGTCATTTTCTTTAGAATTATTTATTCGTGCAGAGTCTAACTCGTTTGAAAATTGTTTATTGTCCATTCTTTATTTCCTTAGAGTTGGTATTATTGTTAGGAAAATATTATGACGTTTCCAAGTCAAATTCAGTTATTAAATTTTTTGGTCAAATGTGTATGTTTTTCCCCTTTCTTCCCCGCTTCTTTAATCCTCCCCTAGTTGCGATCAACCGTATTTTCTATCCTTAGAAAATGCGGGCGTGACATCATCCATACCATAGTGAACTTGAGTTTTACAATTAGGAAAGAAATATCATCGAGTATCACAAAAATAATTTCATAGACTGGCCAGTCAAAACAATCTCCCCACTTTCTCAACAATCCATCAATCACATCCTCTTACCATAGTGCGACGAAAGTGTGGCCACAATATTCGCGCACGAGACCGGCCGACTAGCAAGGACGGCTCACGATCCCACCTGTGTACACTAGCCTGATAGGGTTTGCGGCCCTACTCAGACCCTAATTCGTTTAACATAGCCCTATAGCCTAATGGAGCGCACTTACAAACTAGGCATCAGGCACAATCTCATCATCAAAACAAACATGGCATGACATAACACTTTAAACCACCCTTATTACACCATAATCATACTTTTGAAAGCGTAAAAGAGTTTAGTAAAAGAAAGCCCACCTCACTAGCTTACAAATCACAGTTCACAACTTTAATGCAACCCTTGCTCTTTGTACCCACGTACGCACAACAACCCTTGTCAACATCATAAACACATAATACAATAAGTTTTCTACCAACATCACGTGGAGAAGGCGCTAGCCATCTTCTATTCTTTGGAAAATCTGCAAGGTAAATTAGCTAACTCCGTAGTAAGCATGTTTTAGGTTTCAATTACGCTAAAACATGATTAAATTCAAGTTATGAGCATGATACGTGTGAGAATTACGCGAATAGAATTTGTCTAAATAATCTATTAAATAGATCAGAATTTTATATGATCAATTTGATGCATGCTTCCGCTGCCAACCCCTTCAAATTCGAGTTCAATCATGAAGGAAACAAATCTACACAGTGGTGTTGAAAATGGGTTGATGGAGGAAGTTGTTAATCGCCTTCACCAAGTAACGTATCCATCCGTCATGGTGTATGTGTTAGGGTTTTGTATACTAGAAATCACCTTTCGAGTGATTACATATTGTAAAACTCTAATGGTTATTTTCCAATAAATGCAACAGATTATTTTTGTCATAATGTTGTTATGTGTTACATTTAATGGTTGTTTATTGCATATTTAAATGTATAAGCAAACGTAACAAAGTCTAAGTCTTTGTTTTAGTAGACCGGTTGTGGGCGTCATCCAATTTAAGGTAACACAGTCAGTTCTAAACAAAGAAAAATAAGAATTTCACAACCTAGATAGGGCTAGACTACCTATCGCGAAAGGTTGCAATGTCAGTCCGATTAATTCTAAGCCTTATTGAAATAAGAAGACGTTGGTGTGGTATAGCACTGAATGGATCTAACAGCAAGACGAGTCTTTATGCTATCTACTGAAAGACGAGGTCTTGATAATTAATTTCTTAATCAATGTACGTTAGCATTGAGCACACGACATTGAGTATCCACTACTTTAACTTACCAAAGGTGCGGGTTTTTTGTAACCCAACGATCCAGGTACATTGGGTAGTGGTGATCATTATCTAGCGGTGCTAGGATTGCTATTATGTTGAAACGTGCGCGAGGAGAGTCTTGTTTGATAACATCCATAAGAGGAGCTCGAAATGAGGTTTTATTATTCAGAACCTAGCTATTGGAGTTTGATTACTATATGAATAATAAATAAGAATTTCTTGCTAAGTCCACTCTTGGAATTCGAAATATGTTAATTAATTAAGTCTATAGCAGACATTAATTAATTAATGGATGTTTCTATCTTAAGCGAGGGAAATAAATCAAATGCAATTAAAGGAAACCCGGAATACTTGTAATTTCGGATTTGGAAGGAAGTGCAATATTACTTCTGTAGTGGCTGCTCGTAATATTCCAATATCAGCTTATACTCCCTCCGTCCCGGAGTACTTGCACTTATTTCCTTTCTGGGCGTCCCAAGTTATTTGCACTATTTCCATTTTTAGTAAAAAATTTCACCTACAGCCGTAATATTTGACTTTGCTATACACTCATTCCTTAATCTCCGTGCCAAAAATGAAACGTGCGAGTAGTGCGGGACAGAGGGATTATTAAATTGTGGGTTAAATTTTATTAGTAAAAAGCTAATTGGGTGAGGCCTGTTCCAAATTCTTCCTTAGATCCCTGACTAGGCCCAATATGTGACTTATATAAATAGGAGAATAAATGAGACAGAAGATACACTTTTAATATACAAAATTTTCGTCCCCCTCAAGAAAGAGAGAGCTCGAAATTTGTGCTCCCTCCGTGAGCAGTTTCTGTCTTCCATTATTCGAGTCCTAGTACGTTGGTGAGATTTGCCCACACAAATATCAGCGTATAGTCCGGGACACCAGTCAGAAGATCCGAGGTCTTGTATTGAAGATCTTCACGTGGAGACGGAGCAAGCCATCATCGATTCTTGATTGAATCTACGAGGTAAATTGGCTAATTTCGTAGTAAGCATGCTTTAGGGATTTTATGTGCTAAAGCATGTTTTTTAATTCAAGTTATGAGCATGATACATGTGATAATTACGCGAATAGAATTTGTCTAAATAATCTGCTAAATAGATCAAGTTTATATGATCGGTAAATATCGCACGCTTCCGCTGCCAACCCCTTCAATTGGTATCAGAGCCAGTCTTTGGCTCTGATTATTTGGATTTAAATTTTGCGAAATTCATGTATGCATGTATTATTTTATTGCGAAGCATGTTCTTGGTGTTTTGTTTAATAAATTATGCATGATGAACTCAAGAGCTATCGAATCAAAGAATTTGAATTACTCTATCGTACGAGACGTGAGAACCGTCGGCGCTTGCGCCGAGACGGATTGCACCACGCGCGATCGTCAAATAGGGTTGTCGATTGAGTGGGAGCCGAGGGATCGCGATCACGGGGTGACGCGCAGTCGAGCGTGGGCTCGAGCGCGACGCTGGCCGAGACCGCAAAACCCCAGGCGGTCTCTCGGCTATTCGTCGGTGTTGTGACCAGTAAAATTGTAAGATTTTAATGCGTATTGACTTCCTCTGGAGGGTACAAAATTTTAATTTTACAGTTGTAAGATTTTGAAAAGTTTTATGGTTAATCTAATCAAACTTCTTACATAAGTTTATGACAATAGTAAAATACTCTGTTTTGCAGTGCAAATCAAATCGTCAATATGTCGTTCAATCCTCTTTCTGAAATTCTCAAAGAAAATAAACTCGAGGGCCAAAATTACATAGAATGGAAACAAATTTGGACATCGTTCTCACAACAGATGAGTACATCTTTGTGCTCACCACCCCGCGACCTCCAGTGCCGCCGGCTAATGCTGCGGCAGGAGTCAGAGATGCACACAGACGGTGGCATAAGGCGAATGAGATGGCTAAGTGCTACATGTTGGCATCTATGTCATCAGTACTCAAGCATCAGCATTGTGCTATGGAAACTGCAGCCGAGATTATGCAGAATCTCAAGAATCTTTTTGGTACTCAGAATCAAACGGCTAAGTCTCAAGCCTTTCGGAGTATCATGTCGAAGACAATGAAGGAAGGATCGTCTGTGAGGGACCACGTCCTTGAGATGATGGGCCACCTCAACCAAATTGAGGTCTTGGGAGGGACGATCGATCCCGAGTCCCAGGTGACTATCATCCTTCAAAGTCTTCCCCCTAGCTTCCAACAGTTCAAGCTCAACTTCGAGATGAACAAAAGGAATTACACCTTGGCAGAGCTGTTGACTAAACTTCAGTCGGCAGAGGACGTTATGGTCCAGACTAAGGCGGCCATGATGATTTCGGCGCCTCGTTCCTCTGGCTTAAAGCCTAGCAAAGGAAAAAGGCAGGCACCGAACTCAGGACCGGCCAAGATAGCTAAGGGAAAGAAGAAGAAGAGGGCTAACAAGAAGCCCACGGGGAAGTGTTTCAAGTGTGGAGAGAAGGGGCATTGTAAGCCAGACTGTCCTAAACGGGGCAAGGCTACAGGTATGCACCAGGCTCTAGTTGTCGAGTCTTGTTTGACTTTGACATCAATTTGCACTTGGATTATTGACACAGGAGCCACTGATCATATTTGTTTTGATCCTGACTTAATGCAGGTGACAAGACGACTACATGATCGTAAGATCGAAGTCCAGCTGGGCGACGCTACCAAAGTGGCAGCCGTTACAGTGGGAGACATTTATTTGCGTTTTAGTAGTGATAGATTTTTGATTTTGAAGAATGTTTTGTTGATACATTCTTTTAGAAGAAATTTAATTTCAGTTTCTAAATTGGTCTATGATGGATATTCGATTTCTTTTAATGACAACTGCGTTATTAAGAAAGATGGTTCTTATATCTGTCGTGGTATCATGGAAAACAATCTGTATACAATCACTTCTACACACTTTAATAATCGCAAACCAGAACTCAATACAACATCGAAAATTTCAATGAAATGAAAGGAACCTTCAAGTTCAATGAACGAAACGTACTTGTGGCACCTTAGACTTGGTCATGCCAATGAAAGGAGGATCCATTCTCTTGTTCAACAAGATCTTATCAAAGGTCTAGAGGAGGAACCTTTTTCATAAGTGTGAGTCATGCTTAGAAGACAAGATGACCAAGAGGCCTTTTAAGGCTAAGGGCAATAGGGCCAAGGAAGTACTTGAGCTCGTTCATTCCGATGTATGTGGACCAATGTCTACTGAGGCAAGATGTGGTTTTCGATACTTCATCACTTTTATTGATGACTTCTCGAAAATTGGATATGTCTACTTGATGCGTCACAAGTCAGAGTCTTTTGACAAGTTAAAAGACTTTAAGACTCTTGTGGAGAAGTATCATGGGAAGAATATCAAATGCCTACGATCTGATCGTGGAGGCGAATACCTCAGTGCTGAATTTTTGGACTACTTATCGGAAGTGGGAATTGAATCCCAACTTACTGCGCCGGGCACGCCCCAGCAGCACGGCGTGGCTGAAAGAAGGAACAGGACCTTATTAAACATGGTTCGATCGATGATGAGTTATGCACGTCTGCCTATTTCGTTTTGGGGACATGCCTTGCTTTCTGCAAGTCACATTTTAGACAATTTACCATCAAAATCCGTACCTAAAACTCCATATGAGTTGTGGACTGGGCGTAAGCCCAATCTAGCACATCTCAAGGTTTGGGGTTGCCCGGCTCATGTATTGGAAAAGGATCCAACTAAGCTAGGATCTAGGACGGAGGTATGTTTGTTTATAGGATACCCCAAAGGGACGAAAGGTTATGAATTCTTTAGTCTCCGAGATAAGAAAGTCATTGTGAGCACTCACGTGACATTCTTAGAGGAAGACTATGTAATGAATCATAAACCCAGCAGTGAAGTGGCTCTTGATGAGCTAACTTCTGTCACAAGTTCCATTAACCAAGAACAAGTACCAAGTGTACAAACAATTCCCGAAACTTCAACTTCTACTCAAAATATTGTAGTGCCGCGCCGCAGTGGGAGGGTCTCACATGAGCCCGACAGATACATTGGTTTGGGGGAATCTATGGATCACACCTCGGACAGCAATGTATTAGATTCCTGGAACTTTGCGGAAGCGTTGGCAGATGTCGATCATTGCGAATGGGTGAAAGCAATGGATTCAGAACTACAATCTTTGATAGACAAAAACGTCTACGATTTATCCGTCCTACCGATGGACGTAAACGTGGACCCGATGGACGAGTTAAAGTCATCAAAGCAAGACTAGTGGCCAAGGGGTATACCCAAAAGGAAGGCATCGATTATGATGAGACCTTCTCCCCAGTGGCCATGCTCAAATCGATCCGGATACTGTTGTCTATTGCAGCTTATATGGATTGGGATGTATGGCAGATGGACGTTATGACTGCGTTTCTCAACGGCAGTCTTGAGGAGACCATCTACATGGAACAACCCGAAGGATATGCCATAAAGGGCAAAGAACACATGGTTTGGAAGCTTAAGAAGGCCATTTATGGCCTCAAGCAAGAATCTAGATCGTGGAACCAATATTTCGATCAAACTGTTTGCAAGTTTGGATTCGAAAAGTGCCCAAGTGAAAGCTGTGTGTATAAGAAAGTTGATAAGGGGAATGTAGTGTTCTTAGTTTTATATGTAGATGACATTCTTCTAATTGAAAACAATAAAAAGATGTTGTCATCAGTTCGGACATGGTTGTCGAACCAGTTCTAGATGAAGGATATGGGAGACGCAGGACACATCCTCGGGATCAAGGTTCTTCGGAATCGAGAGAAGGAGATGTTGTGCTTATCTCAAGAATCTTACATCGAAACAGTACTTAGTCGTTTTAGCATGCATGATGCCAAGAAAGGTTTCTTATCTTTTAGACATGGCATCCATTTATCTCAAGAGATATGCCCTAAAACGCAGTCTGAGATACAGCAAATGAGAAGGATTCCATATGCTTCGGCAGTTGGAAGTCTCATGCATGCTATGCTTTGTACTAGACCTGATATTTGCTTTGTTGTTGGCATGGTGGCAAAATATCAGTCGTATTCGGGCCAAGGACATTGGACTGCCGTAAAGAACATACTCAAGTACCTTAAACGGACTAAGGACTATGCTCTAGTTTACAATGCAACCGAGCTCTGTCCTTTGGGATATACTGACTCAGACTTTCAAGCTGATCAGGACTCGAGAAAATCTACTTCAGGATATGTGTTCACCTTAGGAGGTGGAGCCGTAATTTGGAAGAGTGTGAAGTAGAAATGCATCGAGGACTCGACCATGGAAGCTGAGTATGTGGCCGCTTCGGAGGCTGCAAAAGAGGCGGCATGGTTCAAGAACTTCCTTATGGATTTAGGTGTGGTTTTGAATCTGTCCAAGAGCATCACCATTTATTGTGACAATTCTGGTGCTGTGGCAAACTCGAAAGAACCAAGAGCTCACAAAGCGAGCAAACACATAGAGCGGAAGTATCATATCATTAGAGATATAGTGCAGAGAGGAGACATAAAAGTGGTCAAGATTGCGTCAGAGAACAACCTGGCAGATCCTTTTACAAAGGCTTTGGCGGTGAAACCGTTCGAATGCCACGTTGAAGGGATGGGAGTTCGACTCATTCAAGACCTCAACTCGCTTTCAGTATAAGTGGGGAAAATTTAGACGTGTGCACTACCATTTTGTATACTCAAAAGCTGTTTTGAGTATAAGTGGGAGATTGTTAGGGTTTTGTATACTAGAAATCACCTTTCGAGTGATTGCATACTGTAAAACTCTAATGGTTATTTTCCAATAAATGCAACAGATTATTTTTGTCATAATGTTGTTATGTTTTACATTTAATGGTTGTTTATCACATATTTAAATGTATAAGCAAACGTAACAAAGTCTAAGTCTTTGTTTTAGTAGACCGGTTGTGGGCGTCGTCCAATTTAAGGCAACACGGTCAGTTCTAAACAAAGAAAAATAAGAATTTCACAACCTAGATATGGCTAGACTACCTATCGCGAAAGGTTGCAATATCAGTCCGATTATTTCTAAGCCTTATTGAAATAAGATGACGTTGGTGTGGATCTAACAGCAAGACGAGTGTTTATGCTATCTACTGAAAGACGAGGTCTTGATAATTAATTTCTTAATCAATGTACGTTAGAATTGTACACATGATAAGTCGTATTCTAGGCCTTGGTTACTGGTCAGTATGATGTGCAAAATTGATTATATCTGCAAAACAGTTGCTCAAAGTGTGCAGGTTAAGTGTTCTAGCCAGTAGGGAAGTTTCGGAATGTTCAGGTGAAAAAGGGCACCAGCATGATCTCATACTGATCAGTATTCGTGCTGAAACGGCTTGAGATGGAGAAGACGAATAGCTGGGATGGATTACCCACAATTGAGGGTAAAGAAGTCAACTTGCAATGAGGATTTACCCTAAAATCAAGGTTAAGCCTCCCTATAAAAGGAAGCCAAGAAGGAGAGAGAAGAGATACACATTCACTCATTCACCACCATCTTTAGGTAGAGAGTTCTCTCGGTAATACCAGTCTTTCAGCCGTGTCCCGCTTCTTGCCTCGCCGCAGCCATGATCACCTGACGCCCAGATGTTCCCGGAGTACCAATCATCCTTATTCCAGCCAGCAAGATCATAGTTTAGGAGTTCCATCGCCCGGAGTGGCAAAACACTTTTATTTCGCTTTCGTAGTTTAATTTACTTGCATTTTCCTTACGTTGGATCTTTGTTGCTTTTGGATATTTTCTGCTTTTGAAGTACTTGTTGAAGATCCGAACGTGTTTATGCTATGAAGTTGTTTTCTGTTCAGTTTACTTCGCCGATCTCTTTTTCTTCTGCCTAGTTAGCTTAGATCTAGAGTTTCTGGTCGTTTTGAGTATCGAATCGTGTGTTTCCAGTTAGTAGTTTATTTCTCCAAGTTAGCATAATCTGTTTACTCTTATTTCATAGAGGTTTGTGTCATGCAAGGTGCAGTTATGTGTTTCTTGTCTTCTTCCATGCTGATCAGTAGGAGGGATTTCAGTTTCGATGTGTGATTTTCGATTTGAGATTTTTTATTGTAGATCTGTGTTCGTGAGTTATTAATCTGTGTTTTTATGGTGCTGAATCTGGTTTGTTTTTCTGATTTTAGTTTGTGTTTGTTGAAGAGGATGATGTCCATATCCAAGTTTGGGACCACTTTTGCTTTTTAGATGCCTTTTGCTTTTTATCCTTCACCTCTAGTACACCCTGCAGATCTGTCAGCCTAGTCACCACAACTACCACTTATTCTCTGCTTTTCTGTTTAGCCTTTTATAGAAACCTAGTACTTTTCGCATATTTTCTGTTACACCGCATCCACCATAATTCCACGTACACCACTACATGTCGACCACCATTCACCCTTCCTAGTCAGTAGGACACCATCTTAATTTCCCGTCTAGGTAGAGACTCAACCCAAGCGTGGTAGCTAATCAAACCATCCTGAATATCACCACAATAGTTTTAACGAACCATCTCTGTGGGATTCGACCCCTACCTTCACTATACTACTCAGTAGAAGAGGGTTGAGGAATCTTTGAAACTAGGGTCTAGGCTTAGTTAGGATCTCTATCCTGACCAGTAGGATATATCTTTGCTTGAACGACACCTACGCACCCTGCTGCATCTTTCAAATGGCGCCGTTGCCGGGGATGGATGGCGTTATTAGTTACTTTTGTGTGTGATACTTTGGTGTATATATTGTGTATAATTTTCCTTTTTCTTTTCATTTCAGTTTATGAGCAGTAGCTCGTCTCCTGATCAGTGGAGGCCGAAAATACTCAAGCGAGGAACTAAACTCGTAACCACTCGTTCTGGCCTGTCGACCACCTTGTCTGACCTAGGCACGAGTAGTGACGAAGATTAGGGCACCATAGAGGGACCAATACCAGAAGAGAAACCACTGTTGGAAGCCAACCCAAGGGAGATGGCCAACCAGGGAGATGAAGACCCGGAGATCGGGACGCTGAACGCACATACTGAAGGAGAGCCCCCGCAAGCCATAGTCGTTACTCCAGGGCAAACCACCTGCGATGTGAAGCCTCATGTGATCGCGATCCTGCCTACATACTGTGGGAAGAGCTATGAAGGGCCGTATGAGTTTCTTCATGAGTTTTGTAAAATTTCTTCAGAGGAGACCAGCAGGAGCGACTGAGGATGATTATAGGCTGAAGGCTTTGCCATTTGTGCTCAAGGGGGAAGCTAACACCTGGTTCATGCGCCTGCCCCCCAACTCTATTGAGACTTGGGCCGATTTCAAGTCAGCATTCCTGGGCGAGTTTTTTCCGTCATCCAAGACAAGTGCGCTGAAGAGGGAAATAACTAATGTGAAGCAAGGGTATGATGAACCCTTGAGAGATTATTGGGCAAGATACATGGGTCTTTTGGAATCATGTCCCAACCATCGCATGGCGGACATTGAAGTACATCATACTTTCTACGAAGGTATGAACGCGGTAACCAAGGACCTGGCAAATTCATCGTCAGGAGGAAGCTTCACGCAATTACGGGTCAGCGAAGCGAAGAGAGTCCTAAGGAAGCTACTGAATGCAAAGAAAGAGTATGACCATTCAAGGGAAGGATACAACCGAGAGAAGGCTGTTGTTGCCTCGCTTACTGATTAGGAAAATAAGCTGGAGCAGAAAATGGATGAGCTGAAGAAGTCACTTCTGAGTGCGATCGAGAAGAGCACTCCACCACCTTCCCCAGCTGGGAATTACAAGGGTGCAGAGCAGGGAAATCAAGGACCGAACTATGATCAGCCTAATGACTTCAGGAATATGGAGCAAGTTAATGCTGCAGGGTACTTCAATTCTAGTAGGCATTGGATTCAAGGTAGACAACGGGATGCACCATGGAGGGATCATCCAAACATCCGATGGGGTGACGGAAGCCAAAATCAGAACCAAGGTCAGAACCAGTATAACCCCCATCCGAACCAAAACCCTAACCGTGGACCAGCAAACCCAGACTACCAGCCCAACTGGTCAGGAAGAAACCAACAATCCCAAAACCAAAACCCACAAAACCAGAACCCGAACCCTGTCTATGTGCCGCCCCACCAGAGAAACTTCCAAAATTTCCAAAATCAGCCGAACCCTGGACCCCAACACCATCAGAACCAAAATCAATTCCAAGGCCAGCACCAGAATCAATATCCTCAAGATCAGTACACCCCTCCTGCCCAGTATAACCAATACCCGCCTAATCAAGGCCAGCAAAACTCCCAGAACTATCAACACCAAGGGCCGAGTCATTTCCAAAATTCGAACATGCCAAGGAGATCCGTTGAGGACATGATGGGTGAAATGCTAGCGTCACAGCATAGCATCAAAGGAGAATTACAATCCCATAATGAGGTCGTGCAGGGGATGCAAAATGCCCAGAAGGAACATAAGGCTAACATAGATATGATGAATAGGCAGTTAGCTCAACTGGCTAGTTCGGTGGGTGATTTGAAGGGAAATGCGGGGAAACTTCCATCTACAGTCCAAATGCCCGAAAAGGCAAATGTGAGTAAGGTTACGTTGAGGTCAGGAACTACTTATGACGCGCCTCAACCGAAACGACCTAGTGGAGGATCCAATGGAACGAAGATGGGAGGCGATACCATTTCAGCGGAATAATTAGGGAGACCTATGCCTTGGATGCAGGATCCATTCTTCTTGGATGATACACCAAGTGTAAGAGGTGAACCCGACACACTACTGACCAGGAAGGAACCTCCTCAAGAGGAAGAGCCCAGAATGGAGGCCCAGACCCAGGAACTACCCAAGAAAGACTCCAAGAAGGTTGCTGAGGGACCAGTAGAGGAGAAAAAAGGGGATAAACCATTCCCATTCCAATTTGTTACAAAGAGGAAGAAAGAGAACCCGGTTGACTACTTGTCGATTTTTGGAAAGTTGGATGTCACCATACCATTCCTCCAAGCCGTGAAGCTACCCCCTCTCGGGAAATTCATAAAAGACTTCATAGCCAGGAGAGCCCAGAAGGATGGCAAGATTATGGTGGAAGGGATAGCGTCAGCAATAGTGCAAGAGAAGTTACCACCCAAGAGAGCCGACCCAGGTATGTTCACCCTACCCATAACTGTAGGAGATGTGAAGGTCGAACATGCAATGTGTGATTTGGGGGCATCTATAAATGTCATGCCACTGTCTATCTATAACCGGTTGAAAGGAGTGAGGCTGTCAAATACTAAGGTGTTGATCCAACTGGCTGATAGGTCGTGCATAAGTCCTGAGGGAGTTTTAGAAAATGTGTTAGTAAGAGTGCATGATTTTACATACCCTGCTGATTTTTATGTGATCAAAATAAGTGAGCATGAAGCGAGGGAGTCTAGTGGAGTCTTGTTAGAAAGACCTTTTCTGAGAACGGCCAAGACAATAGTGGATATGGCTGAGGGGACTATTTGCATTGATTTTCATGGGGAGAAGTTTACCTTCGATATAAATGATGCCATGAAGAAACCCATCGATTCTGAAAATCTATGCTATGTTGATGTGATTGACCCCCTAGTCCAAGATTTTCTTGAGACCGAACTATTGCAGGAGAAACTCCAAGCTTTAGATGTTTATGAACAGACTGACATAGAGGCTGCTGCATGGTGTGATCTGATCAGTAGCCAAGGGTTGACTGATGAAGAAATAGAAGTAGCGATCAAGGAATTCTGTCAGAAATTGGAGTTCATTGGAGCCGCAGGAGCTCAGCTACCAGTCAGTATAGAAGAACCATCAGAGGGAGATTTAGAAAAAGAAGGAGAGACTGAGAAAAACCCTTTACCCGAAGACACACTTCCACCCCAAGTTGAGCTGAAGAAGTTGCCACCGAATTTGAAGTATGCCTTCCTCGGAGGTGAGGACTCATATCCAGTGATCATCAGTAGCAGTCTTACGAAGGAACAAGAGGCTAGGCTACTGACCGTGCTGAGCAAGAACAAGAAGGCGATTGGATGGAGTCTTACAGATTTAGTTGGAATTAGCCCCCGACGTCTGCATGCACCACATTAGGTTGGAGGAAGGAGCGAAGGCACATCGAGATGCTCAAAGGAAGGTAAACCCTAACATGCGAGAAGAGATATTGAAGGAAATCTTGAAGTTGTTGTCGCTAGGGATTATCTATTCAGTACCGGATAGTGAGTGAGTCAGTCCGATGCACATGGTTCCAAAGAAGTCGGGCATCCAAGTAGTTCAGAATGAGAGGAATGAGCTGATCCCAACGAGGCTAGTCACGGGTTGGCGAATGTGCATCGATTACCGTAAGCTGAACAATGCGACCAGGAAGGACCATTTTCCCCTGCCATTCATCTACCAAATGTTGGAGAGATTAGCTAGGAAGAAGTTTTTCTGCTTTCTAGATGGGTACAGAGGGTATTTCCAAATTTACGTAGATCCTGAGGACCAGGACAAGACCACTTTCACTTGCCCGTTTGGAACCTATGCATACCGTCGCATGCCTTTCGGCCTATGCAACGCTCCAGGTACGTTTCAACGATGTATGATGAGCATATTTTCCGATTTGATTGAGGATTGCATAGAGATATTCATGGATGACTTCACGGTTTACGGAGACTCGTTCGACCCTTGCCTTCACCATTTGGATATAGTTTTGGAAAGGTGTCAAGCAAAGAGTTTGGTTTTGAACTTTGAGAAGTGCCATTTTATGGTCACTGAAGGGATAGTTTTAGGACATGTGGTCTCAGAAAGAGGTATCCAAGTGGATCGAGCCAAGGTAGATGTTATATCCAAATTACCATTCCCTACTGATCAGAAGGGAATAAGGGGTTTTCTGGGGCATGCCGGATTTTATCGACGATTTATTAAGGATTTCTCCAAAATCGCCCAACCCCTTACCAGGCTACTTCAAAATGACGTGGAGTTCGTTTTTGATGAGCAATGCAAGGCTGCTTTCAATCTTCTCAAGGAAAAGCTGATATCCGCATCTATCATAAGGGCTCTTGACTGGAACCATCCTTTCGAAGTAATGTGCGACGCCAGCGATTTTGCGATAGGAGCCGTGCTGGGTCAGAAGATCGATGGGAAGAGGTACGTAATTTTTTATGCGTCCAAGACTCTGAATCAAGCCCAGCGGAATTACGATACCACCGAAAAAGAGATGCTGGCAGTGGTGTATTCTTTCGAGAAGTTCCGGCCATATTTGCTGGGATCCAAAGTCATAGTGTATACTGACCATGCAGCGATTAAGTATCTGATTGCCAAGAAGGAATCCAAACCACGCTTGATCCGATGGGTACTCTTGTTACAAGAATTTGATTGGGAGGTGGAAGATAAGAGAGGAGTCGAGAACAAGGTGGCAGATCATTTGAGTAGAATAGTACAAGATGGGAACAGCGAAGAAGTGCATGACAAGTTTCCGGAGGAACATTTGTGTGAGGTGATTTTTGCGCCCAGAAAAATTAATTGGGAAGAAGTGTTCAAACTTACTGGTCAGAATGACACAGCAAAAGGGAAAGAGAAGGTAGGGCAAGAGCCATGGTATGCGGACCTGGCCAACTACCTAGTGACTGGAGAGCTTCCAGAAGTACCGAGTGTTACCAAAGCACAAAGAATGAAGATCAGGAGTGAAGCAAAATACTACTTTTGGGACGACCCCTATCTATGGAGAGTAGGGCCCGATCAAGTGATAAGGAGGTGCATTCCTGACTGGGAGCAGCGGGACGTTCTAACCCAGTGCCATTCGTTAGCATGTGGAGGGCACTTCGGGTCCAAGAAGACGGCAAGGAAGATTTTGGATAATGGCTTTTACTGGCCAACTCTCAACAAAGATGCGTACGAGTTCTGCAGGAGCTGTGAGCGTTGCCAACTGACCGGTGGAATATCTGCCCGGGATGAAATGCTGCAGGTACCCATAATAGTTTGCGAACTATTCGACATATGGGGAATGGATTTCATGGGGCCTTTTCCTTCATCCTATGGCAATCTGTATATCCTAGTTGTTGTAGACTACGTCTCCAAATGGGTAGAAGTCAAGGCCACAAGCACGTGTGAAGCAAAGGAGGTGGCCAAGTTCTTAAAGAGTCATATTTTCAGCCGATTCGATGTGCCCAGGGCGATCATATCCGATCAAGGTACGCACTTCTGTAATCGCACAATTGAAGCCTTAATGAAGAAATACGGTGTGCACCATAGACTATCCAGCCCTTACCATCCGCAAGCAAATGGTCAAGCGGAGATTTCTAACCGCGAGATAAAGAAAATTTTGGAGAAGACTGTGAACACTTCTAGGAAGGATTGGAGTGTAAGGTTAGAGGATGCTCTCTGGGCGTATCGAACAGCCTACAAAACCCCCATAGGCATGTCCCCTTACCGGATTGTTTTTGGGAAGATGTGCCACTTACCGATTGGGATCGAGCATCGAGCATACTGGGCAGTGCAAAAAGTGAATATGGATGCTACAGCCTGTGAAGAGGAAAGGAAGCTGCAACTGCAGGATCTTGAGGAACTTAGGTTGGAGTCATTCGACTCAGCCATGTGGTACAAAGAGCGAACTAAATTGTGGCATGATCGAAATCTAAGAACTAAGGAGCTCCATGTTGGCAAGAAAGTACTACTCTTCCAGTCAAGATTGAAGCTGATGCCAGGAAAGCTTAAGTCCAAATGGACAGGACCTTACATCATAACTGCACTCCGTTCCAATGGAGCAGTGGAAATTTCAGCGAGTTTTCCTAACTCTGAGCCTTTCATAGTAAACGGACATAGGCTGAAAATATTCAGGGATAATAGCGAGGTGGGTGTAGTGGATGAAATTCCACTACAACCACTTACATCGGTTTCATACTGATCAGTAAGATAGGAATTTGGAGTTCCACGTGGCTAGTTTCTTTTGAAAATAGTTTGCATATACTGGCCAAGTAGAATTCCAAATTGCATGCAAGATAATTTCTAAAAATCCAAAGATATTGTATATACGTAGTTAATCGTTGCATGCAAGATAATTTCTAAAAATCCAAAGATATTTTCGGGCCTTAATCTTAATTTGGAGTACACATTGACCAAGGGATTACTTATCTGGTGCTATTTCAGATTTTATTTAAAGGCCCATTTGATTTATTTTCCTTATTAGTTAAGTATAGAGGGGAATTATGGAGAGGACGAAAATTTGAATTAAAGTTGGTGCAGCTTTTGCAGGGTGGCAGCGGCTGGGAGTGGCGTGTGAGCAAAGAGAAGGGACACGCTGACCAATCAGAGGCCAGCAATCTCAACCGCCTCCCTTCTGAAGCGTCGCGACCGGCAACCCCTGATAACCGGTTACAACCACCTGCAACTGCTCTCTCTCACCCAAATTAAACTAACCGTCCCAACCCTTTTCCCTCACAAACCCTCATTTTCAAATTCGCTTTCAAGAAATTCTTGTCCATCTCTCTCACGGAAACATCATTCTCAACCCCAACTCTCTCCAAGATATCAAACCCTACTTTCCACCACTAAATCGCAGATTTCTGATCATGGGGAAGAAAACGTTCGCCAAGAAAATCAAATCGCGCCGCTAAGGAACCCAGGTGGCACAACCACAGCAAAATCCACAACCACCAGCACCGACCGCTCAGCCACCACCTATGATTTCCATGGATGCCATGATGGCATTTCTTCGTCAACAGGACCCTACTCGGGACTGGACGGCGGCATTGGCTGGTTTCAGTCAAATGGGGGGCGTAGGAACCGCACCCAGTGAAATTCCACCTGCACCGGTCAGTCACGTAGAAGTACAATCGGAGGAGGGATCTCCCTCAGCGACCGCGCCATCGGAGACCTTGGTACCAGATTCGGCGGAGCTCGACGCTGTCGCCGCCCATTACGACTCCGACCCTGAGGAGCGTAAGAAAAGGGCCAGCCAAGAAGAGACAACCCATGAGGGGAGTGGAAAAACGGAGAGGACGTCCCGAGGAGGAGCCGGTGTCTCATGAAGTGGAAAGAGAGGACATAGATCTGAACGAATCAGCCCAGAAGCGGTCGTTGATGACAGATGAGGAGTTTGATTCCATCTTGAACCATGTAGGCCAAGCAGCGGAAGCTACTGCCTCGGAGGCTGAGGGTCTAGTCCTCGCTTCGAAGGCGGTAGGCATGAGCAAGGAAACAGGAACAGAGACAGCAGAAACCAGATGTAGAAGCATCCACCCTAGTGGCACCTCAGGTAGTAAAGCCGATTCCCATCAGACGGAAACTGGTAGTGAAGACAGACTCCAAGGCAGAGCCGGCCAAACCGCAGAGGGTATCGCAACGTTGTTTGGGTAAGTGGGCAGCTAGTAAGGCGAAGCCGAACACAGAGGCAGATCCCGTGGAGATCTCGAGTGAAGAAGAAAGGACCACTCCCACAAAACCAGGTGAGGAGCCTTTACCTGTTTCCCGACCTAGAGGATACTGCAATGGAAACCGGAGCGGTGTCTCCAACACTGAGTGGCCAAGGTGAAGAGGCTGACGGGATGGCTGAGGGTCTGGACCTCGCATCCAGGTCAGTAGGCCACAAGGAGACCAGTCCTACTATCCAGGATCGACTTTCAACACAAGCTGAGAAGGAACCAGAAGAAGAGAAAGACATAGATGACGGAGAGGAAGTTAGATACGGTGAAGAGAGAAAACGAAAGGGGAAGGCCCCTATGAAGAAGCAGCCCAGCAACAAGAAGCCACGTACAGTAAACACTGGCATAGTCATTACTGAGTCAGTTCAGCTAGTCCAAGAACACCGGAGGGAGCGAAGTGATAGCGAATACGCTGCCAGCAAGGAATCAGCCTCCGACAGCGATATCTCTTTGGAGGAAGAGGAGTACGCAGAACAACAGCTTCAGAATGATCATCGAGAGTTAGTCCACCCACCGGTAGAGAGACTGAGGTACCGGCGCTGGACAGTGACCTTACTGATGATCTGGTGGAGGAGATGAAGCTTTTCGACTCGAAGGAGCTACACAAAGCTTTCGATAGCAAGGATGAAGGGAGTAGAGCAGGTGAAGAGCGGAAAGGTACTTCACATTCCTTCTTTAGATGAGTTAGATGCCCGCGAGCAGTTTCTATCTTATTTGCACGCGTTAGGATTCGAATGGTTGTTGGAGAATGGGGATCCGAGTGTCCCAGTTAGATTAGCCGAAGGAGTTTTTCACGACCTTTAGGTTTAAGGTCACCACTGATCTAGATGAGGAATGTATCAGTTTTAGGCTGTTTGGCGGAGAGAGGAGATGGAGAGATACGTATGAGCTTGATTGAGTGGACCGTGCGTCTGGGAATGTGCAGTTAGAGGAGGCCATAGGGCCTGAGTGGAGAAGTAGGGAGCGGGGAATTCCCCGCAGACATGTGGAATTTGAGCCCCAGGAAGCCTGGGAGGAACTTACTCACCCTGATGCAGGGCTATTCCAGTCCACTATTTCCCGCTCCGTTCATTTCAACAACCCAATTCTGTGTCTTGTACAGCTTTACCGGATTTCAATTTATTGAGGCAGTCGAACTCCGCTGTTAGGACATCAATGACGGAGTATATCTTTTTCTGGTGCGCCAAGCAGGGAAGGAAGTTGCATATGGGTTTTTGAACCGCCTACCAATGCCATCTAATTGCCACCCACCCAGCGAGGAACCTCACTCTCTGCCATGTCTTGGGAGTGTTCGCCAGAAACAACATCATCATCACGGAGGCCGAAGATTTATCCGACCAGATCATGGTGGATCCTCCCTGGTCTTTTTGATACACCCTTTGTTCGTCCGAACGAACACCGTTTACATGAGGCAGGGCGCACCCCAATTCTACGCAATGGGAGAAGAAGCTATACGACTGGGAGATCAGCAGCAGCCAGGGAGGAATCAACGCAAGAGCAGCGTCAAGAAAGGATAGAGAAGGCTGTGACGATATAGCGGAGAGAAACAGACAGATGAGATCAGAAATGACACGGTTAGCATCAGTATTGAAGGGATCTGAAGGAGTCTGCAGGACAGACGACAGAGTCAGAGAAGCAAGAATCTTTGGAGACGAGTGTACAAGGCTAGGAGAGGAAAACACGGTTGCAACAAAAATGGCCGGAGGGCGTCCGTGATAGACGAGATATGATGGAGTTTAACACAACGAGGCCAAGAGGGAAGCTGTGGAACCGAGAGGGGCCATGGAGGCCAGAGCTAAGAACACGAGACAGAGGAGGTATTAACCGAGACGAAAAAGCATTGTTTTTGTTCAGTTTACTTCGCCGATCTCTTTTTCTTCTGCCTAGTTAGCTTAGATCTAGAGTTTCTGGTCGTTTTGAGTATCGAATCGTGTGTTTCCAGTTAGTAGTTTATTTCTTCGAGTTAGCATAATCTGTTTACTTTTATTTCATAGAGGTTTTGTCATGCAAGGTGCAGTTATGTGTTTCTTGTCTTCTTCCATGCTGATCAGTAGGCGGGATTTCAGTTTCGATGTTTGATTTTCGATTTGGAATTTTGATTGTAGATCTGTGTTCGTGAGTTATTAATCTGTGTTTTATGGTGCTGAATCTGGTTTGTTTTCTGATTTTAGTTTGTGTTTGTTGAAGAAGATGATGTCCATATCCAAGTTTGGGACCACTTTTGCTTTTTAGATGCCTTTTGCTTTTGTCCTTCACCTTTAGTACACCCTGCAGATCTGTCAGCCTAGTCACCACAACTACCACTTATTCTCTGCTTTTCTGTTTAGCCTTTTATAGAAACCTAGTACTTTCCGCATATTTTCTGTTACACCGCATCCACCATAATTCCACGTACACCACTACATGTCGACCACCATTCACCCTTCCTAGTCAGTAGGACACCATCTTAATTTCCCGTCTAGGTAGAGACTCAACCCAAGCGTGGTAGCTAACCAAACCATCCAGAATATCACCACAATAGTTTAACGCACCATCTCTGTGGGATTCGACCCCTACCTTCACTATACTACCCAGTAGAAGAGGGTTGAGGAATCTTTGAAACCAGGGTCTAGGCTTAGTTAGGATCTCTATCCTGACCAGTAGGATATATCCTTGCTTGAACGACACCTACGCACCCTGCTGCATCTTTCAAATGGCGCCGTTGCCGGGGATGGATGGCGTTTTTAGTTACTTTGTGTGTGATACTTTGGTGTATATATTGTGTATAATTTTCCTTTTCTTTTCATTTCAGTTTATGAGCAGTAGCTCGTCTCCTGATCAGTGAAGGCCGAAAATACTCAAGCGAGGAACTATACTCGTAACCACTCGTTCTGGCCTGTCGACCACCTTGTCTGACCTAGGCACGAGTAGTGACGAAGAGAAGGGCACCATAGAGGGACCAATACCAGAAGAGAAACCACTGTTGGAAGCCAACCCAAGGGAAATGGCCAACCAGGGAGATGAAGACCCGGAGATCGGGACGCTGAACGCACATACTGAAGGAGAGCCCCCGCAAGCCATAGTCGTTACTCCAGGGCAAACCGCCTGCGATGTGAAGCCTCATGTGATCGCGATCCTGCCTACATACTGTGGGAAGAGCTATGAAGGGCCGTATGAGTTTCTTCATGAGTTTTGTAAAATTTGTGCAGAGGAGACCAGCAGGAGCGACTGAGGATGATTATAGGCTGAAGGCTTTGCCATTTGTGCTCAAGGGGAAGCTAACACCTGGTTCATGCGCCTGCCCCCCAACTCTATTGAGACTTGGGCCGATTTCAAGTCAGCATTCCTGGGCGAGTTTTTTCCGTCATCCAAGACAAGCGCGCTGAAGAGGGAAATAACTAATGTGAAGCAAGGGTATGATGAACCCTTGAGTGATTATTGGGCAAGATACATGGGTCTTTTGGAATCATGTCCCAACCATCGCATGGCGGACATTGAAGTACATCATACTTTCTACGAAGGTATGAACGCGGTAACCAAGGACCTGGCAAATTCATCGTCAGGAGGAAGCTTCACGCAATTACGGGTCAGCGAAGCGAAGAGAGTCCTAAGGAAGCTACTGAATGCAAAGAAAGAGTATGACCATTCAAGGGAAGGATACAACCGAGAGCGGGCTGCTGTTGCCTCGCTTACTGATCAGGAAAATAAGAGCAGAAAATGGAGAGAAAATGGATGAGCTGAAGAAGTCACTTCTGAGTGCGATCGAGAAGAGCACTCCACCACCTTCCCCAGCTGGGAATTACAAGGGTGCAGAGCAGGGAAATCAAGGACCGAACTATGATCAGCCTAATGACTTCAGGAATATGGAGCAAGTAATGCTGCAGGGGTACTTCAATTCTAGTAGCATTGGATTCAAGGTAGACAACGGGATGCACCATGGAGGGATCATCCAAACATCCGATGGGGTGACGGAAGCCAAAATCAGAACCAAGGTCAGAACCAATATAACCCCCATCCGAACCAAAACCCTAACCGTGGACCAGCAAACCCAGACTAACCAGCCCAACTGGTCAGGAAGAACCAACAATCCCAAAACCAAACCCACAAAACCAGAACCCGAACCTGTCTATGTGCCGCCCCACCAGAGAAACTTCCAAAATTTCCAAAATCAGCCGAACCCTGGACCCCAACACCATCAGAACCAAAATCAATCCAAGGCCAGCACCAGAATCAATATCCTTAAGATCAGTACACCCCTCCTGCCCAGTATAACCAATACCCGCCTAATCAAGGCCAGCAAAACTCCCAGAACTATCAACACCAAGGGCCGAGTCATTTCCAAATTCGAACATTGTCCAAGGAGATCCGTTGAGGACATGATGGGTGAAATGCTAGCGTCACAGCATAGCATCAAAGGAGAATTACAATCCCATAATGAGGTCGTGCAAGGGGATGCAAAAATGCCCAGAAGGAACATAAGGCTAACATAGATATGATGAATAGGCAGTTAGCTCAACTGGCTAGTTCGGTGGGTGATTTGAAAGGAAATGCGGGGAAACTTCCATCTACAGTCCAAATGCCCGAAAAGGCAAATGTGAGTAAGGTTACGTTGAGGTCAGGAACTACTTATGACGCGCCTCAACCGAAACGACCCTAGTGGAGGATCCAATGGAACGAAGATGGGAGGCGATACCATTTCAGCGGAATAATTAGGGAGACCTATGCCTTGGATGCAGGATCCAATTCTTCTTGGATGATAACACCAAGTGTAAGAGGTGAACCCGACACACTACTGACCAGGAAGGAACCATCCTCAAGAGGAAGAGCCAGAATGGAGGCCCAGACCCAGGAACTACCCAAGAAAGACTCCAAGAAGGTTGCTGAGGGACCAGTAGAGGAGAAAAAAGGGGAGAAACCATTCCCATTCCAATTTGTTACAAAGAGGAAGAAGAGAACCCGGTTGACTACTTGTCGATTTTTGGAAAGTTGGATGTCACCATACCATTCCTCCAAGCCGTGAAGCTACCCCCTCTCGGGAAATTCATAAAGGACTTCATAGCCAGGAGAGCCCAGAAGGATGGCAAGATTATGGTGGAAGGGATAGCGTCAGCAATAGTGCAAGAGAAGTTACCACCCAAGAGAGCCGACCCAGGTATGTTCACCCCTACCCATAACTGTAGGAGATGTGAAGGTCGAACATGCAAGGTGTGATTTGGGGGCATCTATAAAGGTCATGCCACTGTCTATCTATAACCGGTTGAAAGGAGTGAGGCTGTCAAATACTAGGGTGTTGATCCAACTGGCTGATAGGGTCGTGCATAAGTCCTGAGGGAGTTTTAGAAAATGTGTTAGTAAGAGTGCATGATTTTACATACCCTGCTGATTTTTATGTGATCAAAATAAGTGAGCATGAAGCGAGGGAGTCTAGTGGAGTCTTGTTAGAAAGACCTTTTCTGAGAACGACCAGACAATAGTGGATATGGCTGAGGGGACTATTTGCATTGATTTTCATGGGGAGAAGTTTACCTTCGATATAAAATGATGCCATGAAGAAACCCATCGATTCTGAAAATCTATGCTATGTTGATGTGATTGACCCCCTAGTCCAAGATTTCTTGAGACCGAACTATTGCAAGGAGAAACTCCAAGCTTTAGATGTTTATGAACAGACTGACATAGAGGCTGCTGCATGGTGTGATCTGATCAGTAGCCAAAGGGGTTGACTGATGAAGAAATAGAAGTAGCGATCAAGGAAATTCTGTCAGAAATTGGGAGTTCATTGGAGCCGCAGGAGCTCAGCTACCAGTCAGTATAGAAGAACCATCAGAGGGAGATTTAGAAAAGAAGGAGAGACTGAGAAAAACCCTTTACCCGAAGACACACTTCCACCCCAAGTTGAGCTGAAGAAGTGCCACCGAATTTGAAGTATGCCTTCCTCGGAGGTGAGGACTCATATCCAGTGATCATCAGTAGCAGTCTTACGAAGGAACAAGAGGCTAGGCTACTGACCGTGCTGAGCAAGAACAAGAAGGCGATTGGATGGAGTCTTACAGATTTAGTTGGAATTAGCCCCCGACGTCTGCATGCACCACATTAGGTTGGAGGAAGGAGCGAAGGCACATCGAGATGCTCAAAGGAAGGTAAACCCTAACATGCGAAAAGAAATATTGAAGGAAATCTTGAAGTTGTTGTCGCTAGGGATTATCTATTCAGTACCGGATAGTGAGTGGGTCAGTCCGATCCACATGGTTCCAAAGAAGTCGGGCATCCAAGTAGTTCAGAATGAGAGGAATGAGCTGATCCCAACGAGGTTAGTCACGGGTTGGTGAATGTGCATCGATTACCGTAAGCTGAACAATGCGACCAGGAAGGACCATTTTCCCCTGTCGTTCATCGACCAAATGTTGGAGAGATTAGCTGGGAAGAAATTTTTCTGCTTTCTAGATGGGTCAGCGGGTATTTCCAAATTTACGTAGATCCTGAGGACCAGGACAAGACCACTTTCACTTGCCCGTTTGGAACCTATGCATACCGTCGCATGCCTTTCGGCCTATGCAACGCTCCAGGTACGTTTCAACGATGTATGATGAGCATATTTCCGATTTGATTGAGGATTGCATAGAGATATTCATGGATGACTTCACGGTTTACGGAGACTCGTTCGACCCTTGCCTTCACCATTTGGATATAGTTTTGGAAAGGTGTCAAGCAAAGAGTTTGGTTTTGAACTTTGAGAAGTGCCATTTTATGGTCACTGAAGGGATAGTTTTAGGACATGTGGTCTCAGAAAGAGGTATCCAAGTGGATCGAGCCAAGGTAGATGTTATATCCAAATTACCATTCCCTACTGATCAGAAGGGAATAAGGGGTTTTCTGGGGCACGCCGGATTTTATTGAAGATTTATTAAGGATTTCTCCAAAATCGCCCAGCCCCTTACCAGATTACTTCAGAATGACGTGGAGTTCATTTTTGATGAGCAATGCAAGGCTGCTTTCAACCTTCTCAAGGAAAAGCTGATATCCGCATCTATCATAAGGGCTCTTGACTGGAACCATCCTTTCGAAGTAATGTGCGACGCCAGCGATTTTGCGATAGGAGCCGTGCTGGGTCAGAAGATCGATGGGAAGAGGTACGTAATTTTTTATGCGTCCAAGACTCTGAATCAAGCCCAGCGGAATTACGATACCACCGAAAAAGAGATGCTGGCAGTGGTCTTTCGAGAAGTTCCGGCCATATTTGCTGGGATCCAAAGTCATAGTGTATACTGACCATGCAGCGATTAAGTATCTGATTGCCAAGAAGGAATCCAAACCACGCTGATCCGATGGGTACTCTTGTTACAAGAATTTGATTGGGAGGTGGAAGATAAGAGAGGAGTCGAGAACAAGGTGGCAGATCATTTGAGTAGAATAGTACAAGATGGGAACAGCGAAGAAGTGCATGACAAGTTTCCGGAGGAACATTTGTGTGAGGTGATTTTTGCGCCCAGAAAAATTAATTGGGAAGAAGTGTTCAAACTTACTGGTCAGAATGACACAGCAAAAGGGAAAGAGAAGGTAGGGCAAGAGCCATGGTATGCGGACCTGGCCAACTACCTAGTGACTGGAGAGCTTCCAGAAGTACCGAGTGTTACCAAAGCACAAAGAATGAAGATCAGGAGTGAAGCAAAATACTACTTTTGGGACGACCCCTATCTATGGAGAGTAGGGCCCGATCAAGTGATAAGGAGGTGCATTCCTGACTGGGAGCAGCGGGACGTTCTAACCCAGTGCCATTCGTTAGCATGTGGAGGGCACTTCGGGTCCAAGAAGACGGCAAGGAAGATTTTGGATAATGGCTTTTACTGGCCAACTCTCAACAAAGATGCGTACGAGTTCTGCAGGAGCTGTGAGCGTTGCCAACTGACCGGTGGAATATCTGCCCGGGATGAAATGCTGCAGGTACCCATAATAGTTTGCGAACTATTCGACATATGGGGAATGGATTTCATGGGGCCTTTTCCTTCATCCTATGGCAATCTGTATATCCTAGTTGTTGTAGACTACGTCTCCAAATGGGTAGAAGTCAAGGCCACAAGCACGTGTGAAGCAAAGGAGGTGGCCAAGTTCTTAAAGAGTCATATTTTCAGCCGATTCGATGTGCCCAGGGCGATCATATCCGATCAAGGTACGCACTTCTGTAATCGCACAATTGAAGCCTTAATGAAGAAATACGGTGTGCACCATAGACTATCCAGCCCTTACCATCCGCAAGCAAATGGTCAAGCGGAGATTTCTAACCGCGAGATAAAGAAAATTTTGGAGAAGACTGTGAACACTTCTAGGAAGGATTGGAGTGTAAGGTTAGAGGATGCTCTCTGGGCGTATCGAACAGCCTACAAAACCCCCATAGGCATGTCCCCTTACCGGATTGTTTTTGGGAAGATGTGCCACTTACCGATTGGGATCGAGCATCGAGCATACTGGGCAGTGCAAAAAGTGAATATGGATGCTACAGCCTGTGAAGAGGAAAGGAAGCTGCAACTGCAGGATCTTGAGGAACTTAGGTTGGAGTCATTCGACTCAGCCATGTGGTACAAAGAGCGAACTAAATTGTGGCATGATCGAAATCTAAGAACTAAGGAGCTCCATGTTGGCAAGAAAGTACTACTCTTCCAGTCAAGATTGAAGCTGATGCCAGGAAAGCTTAAGTCCAAATGGACAGGACCTTACATCATAACTGCACTCCGTTCCAATGGAGCAGTGGACATTTCAGGGAGTTTTCCTAACTCTGAGCCTTTCATAGTAACGGACATAGGCTGAAAATATTCAGGGATAATAGCGAGGTGGGTGTAGTGGATGAAATTCCACTACAACCACTTACATCGGTTTCATACTGATCAGTAAGATAGGAATTTGGAATTCCACGTGGCTAGTTTCTTTTGAAAATAGTTTGCATATACTGGCCAAGTATAATTCCAAATTGCATGCAAGATAATTTCTAAAAATCCAAAGATATTGTATATACGTAGTTAATCTTTGCATGCAAGATAATTTCTAAAAATCCAAAAATATTTTCGGGCCTTAATTTTAATTTGGAGTACACATTGACCAAGGGATTACTTATCTGGTGCTATTTCAGATTTTATTTAAAGGCCCATTTGATTTATTTTCCTTATTAGTTAAGTATAGAGGGGAATTATGGAGAGGACGAAAATTTGAATTAAAGTTGGTGCAGCTTTTGCAGGGTGGCAGCGGCTGGGAGTGGCGTGTGAGCAAAGAGAAGGGACACGCTGACCAATCAGAGGCCAGCAATCTCAACCGCCTCCCTTCTGAAGCGTCGCGACCGGCAACCCCTGATAACCGGTTACAACCACCTGCAACTGCTCTCTCTCACCCAAATTAAACTAACCGTCCCAACCCTTTTCCCTCACAAACCCTCATTTTCAAATTCGCTTTCAAGAAATTCTTGTCCATCTCTCTCACGGAAACATCATTCTCAACCCCCAACTCTCTCCAAGATATCAAACCCTACTTTCCACCACTAAATCGCAGATTTCTGATCATGGGGAAGAAAGCGTTCGCCAAGAAAATCAAATCGCGCCGCTAAGGAACCCAGGTGGCACAACCACAGCAAAATCCACAACCACCAGCACCGACCGCTCAGCCACCACCTATGATTTCCATGGATGCCATGATGGCATTTCTTCGTCAACAGGACCCTACTCGGGACTGGACGGCGGCATTGGCTGGTTTCAGTCAAATGGGGGGCGTAGGAACCGCACCCAGTGAAATTCCACCTGCACCGGTCAGTCACGTAGAAGTACAATCGGAGGAGGGATCTCCCTCAGCGACCGCGCCATCGGAGACCTTGGTACCAGATTCGGCGGAGCTCGACGCTGTCGCCGCCCATTACGACTCCGACCCTGAGGAGCGTAAGAAAAGGGCCAGCCAAGAAGAGACAACCCATGAGGGGAGTGGAAAAACGGAGAGGACGTCCCGAGGAGGAGCCGGTGTCTCATGAAGTGGAAAGAGAGGACATAGATCTGAACGAATCAGCCCAGAAGCGGTCGTTGATGACAGATGAGGAGTTTGATTCCATCTTGAACCATGTAGGCCAAGCAGCGGAAGCTACTGCCTCGGAGGCTGAGGGTCTAGTCCTCGCTTCGAAGGCGGTAGGCATGAGCAAGGAAACAGGAACAGAGACAGCAGAACCAGATGTAGAAGCATCCACCCTAGTGGCACCTCAGGTAGTAAAGCCGATTCCCATCAGACGGAAACTGGTAGTGAAGACAGACTCCAAGGCAGAGCCGGCCAAACCGCAGAGGGTATCGCAACGTTGTTTGGGTAAGTGGGCAGCTAGTAAGGCGAAGCCGAACACAGAGGCAGATCCCGTGGAGATCTCGAGTGAAGAAGAAAGGACCACTCCCACAAAACCAGGTGAGGAGCCTTTACCTGTTCCCGACCTAGAGGATACTGCAATGGAAACCGGAGCGGTGTCTCCAACACTGAGTGGCCAAGGTGAAGAGGCTGACGGGATGGCTGAGGGTCTGGACCTCGCATCCAGGTCAGTAGGCCACAAGGAGACCAGTCCTACTATCCAGGATCGACTTTCAACACAAGCTGAGAAGGAACCAGAAGAAGAGAAAGACATAGATGACGGAGAGGAAGTTAGATACGGTGAAGAGAGAAAACGAAAGGGGAAGGCCCCTATGAAGAAGCAGCCCAGCAACAAGAAGCCACGTACAGTAAACACTGGCATAGTCATTACTGAGTCAGTTCAGCTAGTCCAAGAACACCGGAGGGAGCGAAGTGATAGCGAATACGCTGCCAGCAAGGAATCAGCCTCCGACAGCGATATCTCTTTGGAGGAAGAGGAGTACGCAGAACAACAGCTTCAGAATGATCATCGAGAGTTAGTCCACCCACCGGTAGAGAGACTGAGGTACCGGCGCTGGACAGTGGACCTTACTGATGATCTGGTGGAGGAGATGAAGCTTTTCGACTCGAAGGAGCTACACAAAGCTTTCGATAGCAAGGATGAAGGGAGTAAGCAGGTGAAGAGCGGAAAGGTACTTCACATTCCTTCTTTAGATGAGTTAGGTGCCCGCGAGCAGTTTCTATCTTATTTGCACGCGTTAGGATTCGAATGGTTGTTGGAGAATGGGGATCCGAGTGTCCCAGTTAGATTAGCGAAGGAGTTTTTCACGACCTTTAGGTTTAAGGTCACCACTGATCTAGATGAGGAATGTATCAGTTTTAGGCTGTTTGGCGGAGAGATACGTATGAGCTTGATTGAGTGGACCGTGCGTCTGGGAATGTGCAGTTTAGAGGAGGCCATAGGGCCTGAGTGGAAAAGTAGGGAGCGGGGAATTCCCCGCAGACATGTGGAATTTGAGCCCCAGGAAGCCTGGGAGGAACTTACTCACCCTGATGCAGGGCTATTCCAGTCCACTATTTCCCGCTCCGTTCATTTCAACAACCCAATTCTGTGTCTTGTACAGCTTTACCTGGATTTCAATTTATTGGGGCAGTCGAACTCCGGTGTTAGGACATCAATGACAGAGTTATATCTTTTCTGGTGCGCCAAGCAGGGAAGGAAGTTGCATATGGGTTTTTGAACCGCCTACCAATGCCATCTAATTGCCACCCACCCAGCGAGGAACCTCACTCTCTGCCATGTCTTGGGAGTGTTCGTCAGAAACAACATCATCATCACGGAGGCCGAAGATTTATCCGACCAGATCATGGTGGATCCTCCTGGTCTTTTTGATACACCTTTGTTCGTCCGAACGAACACCGTTTACATGAGGCAGGGCGCACCCCAATTCTACGCAATGGGAGAAGAAGCTATACCGACTGGGAGATCAGCAGCAGCCAGGGAGGAATCAACGTAAGAGCAGCGTCAAGAAAGGATAGAGAAGGCTGTGGACGAGATAGCGGAGGAAAACAGACAGATGAGATCAGAAATGACACGGTTAGCATCAGTAATTGAAGGGATCCTGAAGGAGTCTGCAGGACAGACGACAGAGTCAGAAGCAAGAAGCTTTGGAGACGATTGTTACCAGGCTAGGAGAGGAAAACCACCGGTTGATAACAAAAATGGCCAGGATGACGTCCGTGATAGACGAGATATTGATGGAGTTAACACAACGAGGCCAAGAGGAAGCTGTTGAACCGAGTGGCCATGGAGGCCGAGCTAATGAACCACGAGTATCAGAGGAGGTATTAACCGAGACGAAAGAAGCAGAGCAGAAACTAGAGGCGAGACAAGAGGATGGAGATGCCGAGGAGTCGGCCGAGCCTGAAGGAAAACAGTCCGAGAATGAGGAGGAGCAACCGCAAGAACCACCTGCACCACAACCTGCCCTGCGAAGGAGCAGGAGGAACAAGTGACCACCACTCCACCTGACCAGTTAGTTTTCTTTTTATTTTCAGTTTTTAGTTTTTCGTATTTTAATTGTGTTTTTTTTTAGGTAGTATAATTTCTGTTTGTGCGCAAACCCCATTCATAACACTTAGCCTATTTTATAGTCTAAGTGTGAGAAGTTAAGGGTTTGTCTTTTTGGCGCATGTGTTTGTGTTTTTTGTTTCCTTTTTTCGTAAGCATGTTGGCTCACACTTAGCCCATTGCATGGCCTAAGTGTGAGGAGTTTTGTATATATGTGTGTTTTGTTTGTTGGTTTCTGTTTAGGTTTTCAAACTCTCCCACTTAGCCCATTCCATAGTCTAAGTATGAGAAGTTTTAGTTTTAATATGTTGTTTTTGTCTGTTTGTCTATGTGTCCATCATACTGGCCATTACCTTTTCCACTTCACAGCCCTATCTGAGGGCAGACACTTGTGAAGTGGGAGGGGGGATGCAATGACCAGTATGACGAATGTGTATATGTGTAGTCTGTGTTTGTGCTTGTGTTAGTGTCTTGTTAGGTCTAGTTTTTTTTTCTTTTGTGTGTTGATTGGGCTTAAAACTCAACTGTCTTGAGCTGACGGTGAGGGGAATTGAGGGAAATAAGACATGCTGGAAAATAGAAACCACCCCCCTTAGTACCTCCTAGCCAGGATAGATGATGCGAGTATGAAAGAAAAGCCCATACTTAGAGCCAAACACGAAAGCCCTCTTAAAATGTGAGTTATAAGCTTTAAGTGGAACCACTTTCCACATGTTTAGAAAAGAAAAGAGCGGCTGCCACAAATTGCCTAGGGTGAAGTGACTTCGTGTAGCAACACTGAAGGCAGTAGGCACCCCCCCCCCCCAAAAAAAAAAACCACCTTTAGAATCTCTTTTCTAACTCTTTATACCCAGATAAATACCCCTAGCCACTGGGACTGTGTGTGTGCAAGGCATAAAGCGAATGAAGCTTACTGGCTAGAAAGGTGTACAAAAAAGCAGAATCCAGCTGGACAAGAAAGTTTGAAAGAAAATTGGCCAGGGAGTCATCCCAGGCCCAAAAAGAAGGTATAAGGGTGGCGAAGCCATGAGAAAGAAAAAAAAGAGAGAGAAAAGATGAAGGAAAATGGTCAGAAAAACTTGGCCACAAAAAAATGAAGAAGGCATAAGGGTGGCGAAGCCACAAGAAGCTACTGACTAGTTAGAGATCAAAATCAGAAGCGCCAGCCAAGAAAAGCAACTAACCAGAGGCCCAAATGCACACAGTTCCCCCACATCAAATAAAATAGAAGTTTTTTGAACCTTAGAGCCTTAGGAACATCCACCCAAAACACTACAAACCAATAGCCCCGTTACAAGCCTTTAAGCCCTTCAGTAGCTGCACGTGAAATCTTAGTCCGAAGCAATTGTGGTGGAGCACTATGAGAGAACAGTCCTAACATTCCCGGAGAGGTATGAGTGACTGAGTGAACCTAGTGTTTGGCCGAAAGTTTGGGCGATCTTGACGAGCGGATATACTGACTGGGAGAGAAAGGGGGGGCGGCGGAAGTTCAAGGCTGTCTAAGGCCGGATTGCACCTGATCCCGAGGGGAGGGATGGTTGAAAATATAGCCCAATCTTTGTCTTTAGTCTTTCTGTGTTCGTTTATGTGTTTTCTTTTCTGTGCTTGTTTTTGTGTTTTTGTTTTCTCTTTCCGTTGTAGTCTAGGGTCTAGTTTAGGATTGAGTCGGTCAGGGGAGTAACCAGGCTAGAATTCGACTTATTTCTTTTCGTTTGTTCTTCACGCTTGAGGACAAGCATGTGGTAAGTGTGAGCAGTTTGATAAGTCGTATTCTAGGCCTTGGTTACTGGTCAGTATGATGTGCAAAATTGATTATATCTGCAAAACAGTTGCTCAAAGTGTGCAAGTTAAGTGTTCTAGCCAGTAGGGAAGTTTCGGAATGTTCAGGTGAAAAAGGGCACCAGCATGATCTCATACTGATCAGTATTCGTGCTGAAACGGCTTGAGATGGAGAAGACGGATAGCTGGGACGGATTACCCACAATTGAGGGCAAATAAGTCAAATTGCAATGAGGATTTACCCTAAAATCAAGGGTAAGCCTCCCTATAAAAGGAAGCCAAGAAGGAGAGAGAAGAGATACACATTCACTCATTCACCACCATCTTTAGGTAGAGAGTTCTCTCGGTAATACCAGTCTTTCAGCCGTGTCCCGCTTCTTGCCTCGCCGCAGCCATGATCACCTGACGCCCAGATGTTCCCGGAGTACCAGTCATCCTTATTCCAGCCAGCAAGATCATAGTTTAGGAGTTCCATCGCCCGGAGTGGCAAAACACTTTTATTTCGCTTTCGTAGTTTAATTTACTTGCATTTTGCTTACGTTGGATCTTTGTTGCTTTTGGATATTTTCTGCTTTTGAAGTACTTGTTGAAGATCCGAACGTGTTTATGCTATGAAGTTGTTTTCTGTTCAGTTTACTTCGCCGATCTCTTTTCCTTCTGCCCAGTTAGCTTAGATCTAGAGTTTCTGGTCGTTTTGAGTATCGAATCGTGTGTTTCCAGTTAGTAGTTTATTTCTTCAAGTTAGCATAATCTGTTTACTCTTATTTCATAGAGGTTTGTGTCATGCAAGGTGCAGTTATGTGTTTCTTGTCTTCTTCCATGCTGATCAGTAGGCGGGATTTCAGTTTCGATGTTTGATTTTCGATTTGGGATTTTTGATTGTAGATCTGTGTTCGTGAGTTATTAATCTGTGTTTTTATGGTGCTGAATCTGGTTTGTTTTTCTGATTTTAGTTTGTGTTTGTTGAAGAGGATGATGTCCATATCCAAGTTTGGGACCACTTTTGCTTTTTAGATGCCTTTTGCATTTTGTCCTTCACCTTTAGTACACCCTGCAGATTTGTCAGCCTAGTCACCACAACTACCACTTATTCTCTGCTTTTCTGTTTAGCCTTTTATAGAAACCTAGTACTTTCCGCATATTTTCTGTTACACCGCATCCACCATAATTCCACGTACACCACTACATGTCGACCACCATTCACCCTTCCTAGTCAGTAGGACACCATCTTAATTTCCCGTCTAGGTAGAGACTCAACCCAAGCGTGGTAGCTAACCAAACCATCCAGAATATCACCACAATAGTTTTAACGCACCATCTCTGTGGGATTCGACCCCTACCTTCACTATACTATCCAGTAGAAGAGGGTTGAGGAATCATTGAAACCAGGGTCTAGGCTTAGTTAGGATCTCTATCCTGACCAGTAGGATATATCATTGCTTGAACGACACCTACGCACCCTGCTGCATCTTTCAACACACGACATTGAGTATCCACTACTTTGACTTACGAAAGGTGCGGGTTTTTCGTAACCCAACGATCCAGGTACATTGGATAGTGGTGATCATTATCTAGCGGTGCTAGGATTGCTATTATGTTGAAACGTGCGCGAGGAGAGGCTCGTTTGATAACATCCACAAGAGGAGCTCGAAATGAGGTTTTATTATTCGGAACCTAGCTAGTTGGAGTTTGATTACTCTATGAATAATAAATAAGAGTTTCTTGCGAAGTCCACTCTTGCAATTCGAAATATGTTAATTAATTAAGTCTATAGCAAACATTAATTAATTAATGGATGTTTCTATCTTAAGCGCGGGAAATAAATCAAATGTAATTAAAGGAAAGTGGGAATACTTGTAATTTCGGATTTGGAAAGCAGTGCAATATTACATCTGTAGTGGTTGCTCGTAATATTCTAATATAAGCTTATATTAAATTGTGGGTTCAATTTAATTAGTAAAAAACTAATTAGGTGAGGCCTGTTCCAAATTCTTCCTTAGATCCCTGACTGGGCCCAATATGTGACTTATATAAATAGGAGAATAAAGGAGACAGAAGATACGCTTTTAATATACAAAATTTTCGTCCCCCTCTGGAAAGAGAGAGCTCGAAATTTGTGCTCCCTCCGTGAGCAGTTTCTGTCTTCCATTATTCGAGTCCTAGTACGTTGGTGAGATTTGCCCACACAAATATCAGTGTATAGTCCGGGACACCAGTCAGAAGATCCAAGATCTTGTATTGAAGATCTTCACATGGAGACGGAGCAAGCCATCATCGATTCTTGATTGAATCTACGAGGTAAATTGGCTAATTCCGTAGTAAGCATGCTTTAGGGATTTTATGTGCTAAAGCATGTTTTTTAATTCAAGTTATGAGCATGATACATGTGATAATTACGCGAATAGAATTTGTCTAAATAATCTGCTAAATAGATCAAGTTTATATGATCGGTAAATATCGCACGCTTCCGCTGCCAACCCCTTCAGTATGCGCTTACATGTGCTGAAGGATAAAAAATTACTAGGGAGGTGGCATGGGTTATTTTTGATGAAGTGCATCACATGAGAAACAGAGAGAAAGATGTTGTGTGGCAAGAAAGTGTTGTTAAAGTCTGATGGAAGAAAAATTCAAAGGGACCGAAAGTTTTAGTTGTGGGTAAAGGTGGCGCACTTAGTGATATAATTAAGATGATTACATTGATCCTTTTGTGCGCATTCGATCCTGGTATATATGTTCGTTTTAGCACATGTGAAATTCTTTCTATGCAAACGATGAAATTGGATCTACTAGATGGGAATGGAAAACTACACACTGATAAAGTCTTCTTGAATGCTATGGATATACTATTGGATGATGGTAAGGAGCTGCCACATAAAGGATTTATCAAGTGCTTGTTTTTCACAGAGACCATTAACATCGGGCTAAACATGGCGGCCAATCCTATTGTCTTCAACACTGTTCAAAAATTTGATGGAGTAAATAAAGGGCGACGTTCAGTTGTTAGGTGTGGGTTTGTGGTGTGTAATTTTAGGTCTTTTTAAATCAGAATAGATATGCACTCAAGTTCACAAAATTATCCCTAATATTACCACTTCACTGCAAGAGTACAGCTTCGTGTGTAGTAATTTAAGGTGTCGATCCACAGGGAAGGTAAGTTTGTTTAACTCCAAATAAATAAAAATAACAAAAAAGATGAATGTTTTTGTTTGAAATTTGTTTTCTGAAAATAATGAAAAATAAAGTTAAATTCAAATTAACACAAGTGAGACAATTGTTACTCCAAACACTTGTAAACAAGACACGGATTAATCATATGCATCCAATTCTATCTCATACGTTTGGGACAATTTAACATAAATTAACATGCAAGCACTAAACATGCTAAACATCAACTAGTCAAAGAATAGCTAAACACTTACTCTTTAAACCAAATTCAATAATCCTAAGAAACCTACGGAAGCGCGAGATTCAAAGTACAATTGCAATTAAGATCAAAATCCATTATCAAGTTGTCATCTAAACAATTCCAATTGATAATTTATTACCACCACAATCCATCCCAATTCAAGCTAAAGAGGCATTAAATCAAGACTACATAATTAACACTAAAGATGCACCTACAGTAATAAATTCATTCAATTAAATAAGTAGTAATAACGAACATGAGATAAAAATGAGCATAGAATAAATCACGAAATTAAAATGTCATACTACGTGTTTGGAGTAACACAAGATTCTTAGCCTAACATAATTAAACCAAGAACAATGATAAATGGAGATAAAACCCTAGAAACCATGGAGTAAATTTGGAGTTGATGATGGCTGGAATTTTCTCCTTTCTCTTCTCTCTTTCTCACGCTGAATTCCTCCAGAACAGTCCCCTCAATTGCTCAATGGAAGTATCTAATTTCTCCTCTCCGTGTGTCTGCTCTCAAAAGTGTCGTCCCCCACTGCTGCCTTTCTCCATCTCTTTTATATCTTTTCTTTTTTCTTCTTGCCCAAGTCACGTCTTCTTTCCTCCAAATCCTCAACCACTTTATTATTATTATTTTTTAATTCATTGCTGCGACCCACATGTATAATTGCTGACCAAAACAAATAAAACTCTAACTTACCCTTTGTACAGTACGTATTTCTCCAACTTACACACATATATCAACTACTAAATAATAATTACTCTAATGATTAATTGACATATGATTTAATATAAAAATTAAGAGAAATATTGGAGTAAAATTAACATTATTTGATTTACATCAAATACCCCCAAACTTAAGTTTGTGCTCGTCCTCGAGCAAGATAAGCAATCAAGCACAAAGGTTTTCAAAAAATGGCGAGACTCATGAAATCCCCAAATTCATATCATAAAAACTCTCACAAGTCAAGAGATTACCTAAGCTAACTTCACATTCTCCTTTGAACATGACCTAGAATGAAAGTATGAACATAAACCAGCTCCTTAAGATCTAGTTATCCAACAAGCAATCCAAGTCCAAGCAATGACTCTAGTGTCTCAAATCATCGTTGCTAAATCGTCAAAAGAAGTTCATTCGGCTATTCTCTATTTTAAATCTATAAGGTCTTTCCACAAAACTCAAAGTAGAACTCATCAACAAAATGTGAATACCTTTGCACAAATCAAAAGGTCTTTATTTGTGGTTGTGATGGGGCTTTTGGTTACGGTAGGATATCAAATTTGGTTAGTAGCTCATTCAACCAAAATCAAGAATACTAGCACATCCCATAGGACAACATCTCCCAAAGCTTCATAATAATTAAGCATGAAATTTCCACAGCTCACCACCCCCAAACTTAAGATTTTTCAACATAACAAATCAAGCTACTTTTTTTTCTTTCTTTCGAGCACTAATTTGAGTTTTTTTTTCTTTTTCTCTATGAATAGGCTGCCTCTTTTTTTCTTTCTTTTTCACTTAGCAACTCTGCACTTTATTTCTCAAACATAAATTGGATATCACATAACAAGCATCTAAACTTATGACCTTTTTTCTTGCCACCAACCGCAACTACCCAAAGATGTGCTAGCACCTCAATTTTTGTGACAAGGACTGAAAAGAAGGGCTAACAAAAGGATATATCATGTAGGCTAATATAATGACTTCAAAATTTTAACAAAGAAATTAGGCTATAAGGCTCAAACTGGCTCGCTAGGAGTTTATGTAGGGTCAGGCATGTGATATTTTGGCAATGAGGCTTTTAGTCCTAATGCCTAGATCATTTTTGTGCAACGATATCAACAAAATATATTCAAGTCCTACTCAAATTATGCAAATTAACCATATAGATTTTTAACTCATTTTTCAAAACCAAAATAGTTCTCTCTCATTAGCCCAAGAAATCGGACACCAAAGAACACTACTCTTTCCTAAATTAACAAGTAAGACTCTTTGTTCTCCAGAAGCAAGTAAGTGACAACTAAGTTCATAGCACAAGTTCACAGGAAAAGCTAAGTCCACTTAGTGACTCTCAACAAGTAACAATCCATAGGAAATCATTCTAACATGCACACATAGAATTCAGAATTTCAATCCTCCCCCAAACTTAAATTCTACATTGTCCCCAAGGTAGAAGACAAATATAAGGTAGGTATAAAGATACTCCCTGTCATTGTGAAGCTAATGGGTGGGTGGGTTGGGCGACTCTTTTTTCCAACAGCAGAGATACGACCTCCATCTTCACTCCTACACAAAAAAAACAAAAATAAGAAAAAAAGCTCAATTCAAAATAAATATTGAGTGAAAGAATTGAGCAAACAAAACCCCCAATATATGAAAGCAAAAACAAAAGAACAATAAAAGACTTGGGTTGCCTCCCAATCAACGCCTTTTTTTATAGTCGTTGGCTCGACCTTCTCCATCCTCAGTCTACACTTTCGGACTCTCTAGTGTGACCACTTCTCTTGCTTCCTTACCACTTTCACCACCTACATAGACCTTCAATCGTTGGCCATTAACATTCCACAAATTATCATTTTTCGGGTCTTGAATGTCAACAGCACCATAGGGGTATACCTTGTGCACCACATAGGGACCCCACCATCTTGACTTGGGTTTTCCAGGGAAGAGCTTTAGCCTAGAGTTGTACAAAAGAACCAACTGTCCTTCATGAAATTGACGAGGCTTAATAGCTGCATCATGTATCTTCTTGGCACGTTCCTTGTAGAAATCAACACTCTCATAAGCGTGTAGCCTAAACTCATCAATCTCATTCATATCGAACATTCTCTTCTCGGCTGCAGCGTCATAGTCTAAGTTGAGCTTTTGCAAAGCCCAATAAGCTTTATGCTCAAGTTCAACCGGCAAGTGACAGGCTTTTCCAAAAACCATCTTGTATGGCGAAGTTCCAATTGGAGTCTTGTAAGCCGTACGATATGCCCACAATGCATCATCTAACTTTTCCGCTCAATCTTTGCGAGACGGCTTAACTACCTTCTCCAACACCCTCTTGATCTCAAGATTCGAAACTTCCACTTGGCCACTAGTTTGAGGATGGTATGGGGTAGCAACTTTATGTTGAACACCGTATTTGCCAAGGAGGTTTGCAAAAAGCTTATTGCAAAAATGTGTTCCTCCATCACTGATGATAGCCCGTGGTGTCCCGAAGTGGTTAAAGATATGTTTCTTGATGAACTTCAAGACAACTTTGGCATCATTGGTTGCTGAGGCAACTGCCTCTACCCACTTAGAAACATAATCAACAGCTACAAGAATGTACTGTTGCCCATTAAACTTGGGAAATGGTCCCATAAAGTCTATTCCCCACACATCAAAGACTTCTACCTCATGGATGTTGTTCATTGGCATTTCATTCCTCCACGAGATATTGCCTGTTCTTTGGCAACTATCACATCTCTCAACGTTGGCCTTTGCATCCTTCAAGATCGATGGCCAAAAGAATCCGGATTGGAGCACTTTAAATGCAATGCGACGTGCTCCAAAGTGGCCGCCATACGCAGAATCATGGCAAGCGGACAAAATCTGATTGTGTTCATGCTCTCCCACACATCTCCGAATTATTCCATCGCTGCCAATACGAAAGAGGAAAGGATCTTCCCATACATACATGCGGGTGTCACTCAAAAACTTTTTCTTTTAGTTTGAAGAGAGCCCTTCTGGATACCTGTGACAAGGTAATTTGCCAAGCTAGCAACCCACGGCATGTATGTTTCCCGAGTTGTCACTTGCAACACTTGCTCGTCAGGAAATTTCTCATTGATAACTTTTTCTTTTTCCTCTTGCGTCTCTTGTAATCCTTCCAATCTTGAAAGATGGTCGGCTACCACATTTTCAGATCCTTTCTTGTCTTTAATCTCAACATCAAACTCTTGCAATAGTAAGATCCATCTCACCAAACGAGGTTTGGTGTCCCTCTTGTTCATCAAATACTTAATAGCCGAATGGTCTGTGAAGACCACCACCCTCGTGCCTAATAAGTAAGCACGAAACTTCTCAAAAGAAAATATTACTGCTAGCATTTCCTTCTCCGTCACTGTGTAATTTAACTGCGCATCATTGAGTACTTTGCTGGCGTAGTATATAGCGTGAAGGATCTTATCCTTTCTCTGGCCTAACACGGCCCCCACTGCATAGTCAGAAGCGTCACACATCAACTCAAATGGCTTCGACCAGTCTGGTGCGATTATTATGGGTGCTTTGATCAGCTTCTTTTTCAACAGTTCAAATGCCTTAAGGCATGCATCATCAAAGACGAACTTGGCATCCTTCTCAAGTAAGTTGCACAATGGCTTTGCAATCTTTGAAAAGTCTTTAATAAACCTTCTGTAGAATCCCGCATGGCCTAGGAAACTACGGATACCTTTCACGTTCGTTGGGGGGTGGCAACTTTTATATCACATCTATCTTGGCCTTATCCATCTCCAACCCCAACTCTGACACTTTGTGTCCTAACACTATGCCCTCTCTTACCATGAATTGGCATTTCTCCCAATTGAGAACGAGATTAGATTCTTCGCATCTTTGCAGAACTCGTCTCAAATTGTCTAAACATTGGTCGAAGGATGACCCAAAGACGAAGAAGTCGTCCATGAATATTTCCATGATATCTTCATTCATGTCACTGAATATCACCATCATACACCGCTGAAATGTTGTCGGTGCATTGCATAGGCCAAATGGCATACGACGGTAAGCATAAGTACCAATTGGGCAAGTGAATGTCGTCTTTTCTTGATCTTCCGGGGCAATCGTGATCTGATTGTAACCTGAGTATCCATCCAAAAAACAATAATGGGAATATCCCACAATTCTGTCAAGCAACTGGTCCATGAATGGCAAAGGGAAGTGATCTTTTCTTGTTTCCTTATTCAATCTCCTATAATCCATGCACACTGTCCATGAATTAACCAATCTTGTTGCCATGACTTCATTCTTCTCATTAAATGTGATGGTTATTCCCCCTTTCTTTGGTACACATTGCACCGGGCTTACCCACTCACTGTCAGATATGGGGTAAATCATCCCAAAATCCAATAGCTTTTTAACTTCTTTCTCAACCACTTCTTGCATGAGTGGGTTCAGTCTCCTTTGCCTATCTCTAACTGGTTTAGCCCCTTCTTCTAGCAGAATTTTGTGCATGCATATTGCTGGGCTTATCCCTTTAATGTCGCTATAGACCATCCTAGAGCTCGTTTATGCTTCTTCAATAGTTCTATCAATTTTTCCTCTTCATCAATACCAAGTTCTGCTGAAACTACAACTGGTAAGGTCTCATCTTTCTCCAAGAATGCGTACTTGACATTGTTTGGGAGTGGTTTCAACTCAAGCTTGGGAGGTACTTCAATTGATGGTCTCAAATCTGCAACACATGTGTCAATCACAACTTGTTCCTCTGAGCTCGATTGATCGACTTGTTCTCCATCTATGTCATCGATACTCATCTTGAATGTGGAGCCAAAGTCTCTTTCCAGACTTCCCTTTTCAAACACACTTCCTTCAATTCTAGCAGAATAGCACGACTTATCAAAGATGCATCTGTCTAAGACATCAACTCGAAAACATGCATTTGCATCAGTAGGATGTTTCATCACCTTCTCAACATTGATGGTCAATTGCTCACCATTAATTCTGAATGTAACAGAGTTATCCTTTGCTCCAAGCAATACATCTCTCGTTGCTAGAAATGGTCTACCAAACAGAATTGGCACTTCTTTATCTTCTGGCATGTCAAGCACAATAAAATCAACGGAAATGATGAACTTATCGATTTTAACCAAGACATCTTCAACAATTCCAGTGGGCTTCACTATGGAGTGATCAGCCAATTGTAGAGCGATGTAGATAGGCTCCATTATTTTCTCCAAACCAATGGCACGAGCAGTTTCCAATGCCATCAGTGAGATCCCTGAACCTTAGTCCAATAAACACTTTGTGAAAATCATGTTACCAATTTCACATGGTATGATGCAACCTCCTGGATCTCTTCTCTTCGTCAGCATGATTCCAGATATCAGCTGTGAGCAATTTGTGCTCAATGTCACAATCCCCTCATCCTGAAGTTTCTCCTTGTTCGCCATCATGTCTTTGAAGAACTTGGAGAATCTCGGGAAATTGGTGAAAAGATCCACTAATGAGATGTCTACATTCACCTTTCTAATCACATTCATCATCCACTCAAAACTCTTTTCTTGCCGCACTCGCTTCTTTCTCGTGAATGGATATGGAGGCGGTTGAATGTCGTTAGGAATACTGGACTTGCTCTTCTTAGGTTCTGTCTCATTGACCTTTTTGTCTTTCTCTCCTGTTGTAAGTCTTCCATTTAACTTAGATTCATTGCCTTGTTCCTTGCTGCCGGGTGCAGCCTGTTCATGACCATGTTGGGCATCTTGCACCAACGCGGAACTTCCTTTACATGCCTCGTCCGTCCCCGCGTGCGAGGAATGCAAGCCTAACATCTCATCCGCCCCTGTGTGTGAGATGTCGGAAGTACCTTGGTCGTCCATTAAAGGCATTGAATCCAAATTTCTTCCGTTTCTTAGGGTGACTGCTTTGCAATGTTCATTTCCCTTGGGGATGGGCACTTATCACATGGAATGGTGCAGGGAGTTCTTGTATGAGAAGCTGTAGCAAGCTGCCCTATCTGTGTTTCCAAACTTCTCAACTGTTTTCTCTTTGAAGAAATCATTCTCTTTTTGACTCTTTGACATGAAAGCGAATATCTGTCCCATCTGATCTTCTAGTGAAGGTTTCTTATCAAAACCAGGGGGTAAGGAGTTGTTTCGCCATTGGTTCCCACCATTGTTACTTGACCCAGCTTGGTTCCAATTCCCTTGTTGTTGAGGCTTCCAGTTCTGATTATTGTTGTTGAATTGACCTCCTTGGCTAAAACCTTGGCGGTTATTGCCTATGTAATTCACATCTTCGACTGTTTCTTGGGATTGGATCATTTGACATTGATCTGTGTGATGCCCACCTTGGCACAATCCACATTTAACCATTGCAACAACTTGAGGTTGTGGGTTCAGCTGCATGGAAGATACTGCTTTAACCACCGATAACATTTGAGTGCTAATATTAGCTAGTTGTGCTTCAACTGCTGTCATTCTTTCAGATTCTACTGCAGCTCCAAAGGTATTTCCTTTCTTCTCAACCCCTCTCCTTGGATTGTACCAGTTTCTTTGATTATCTGCTAGTTTTTGAAACAAGGTCCTCACTTCCTCATGTGTCTTATTATCAAGATCTCCACCAGTACTTGCATTTATAAGTCCCATGCTTTCATTGTTTAAGCCTTAGTAAAATTTGACAAGATCACAGCTAGGAGCAAGACCATGGCTGGGACACTTTCTCAACATCTCAGTAAACCTTTTCCATGCTTTAGCAAAATATTCATCCTCTTGTTGCCGAAAAGATGTGATGGCATCCCTCAATCTCTCGATCTTCATTGGTGAATTATATTCCAGGAGAAACTTGGATTTCAAATCTTCAAAGGTCGCCACATTGTACCCTAGAAGTGAGTCGTACCACTCTTGTGCTTTTTCTCTCAACGAAAAAGGAAAGAGAGCTCTCTTGATATTATCATGTGGCACATTCGCAGGTCTGTGGTTCATGGTCAACTCATAGAATGCATTGAGGTGGCTTATGGGCTCTTCGTCTTCATGGCCATGGAACAAGGTTCCACCATTCACCAAGCTGATGTAGTGAGGTGGGATGCTTATGTTATCCGTAGCATAGGCGAAAATTCCCGGGTGATCAACTCCCGATCTGACAGTATCGCCAAACTTTTCCACAGGAGGAGCATTGTCATTGTTCTCGGCCATCAACTCAGCTTCTGAATCACTGCTACTACTCCCAAAATTTGTCTCAAAAAGTGGATTTTCTCTCACTGGACTCTGATAGTCCTGATGTGTATCAACCACAACTGAATTCTGTCCTCTTCTATGATGTATCAAAAAGAAACCAAGCACAACTCAAATATACCAATTCTACCGAAAGCGAGACTCTCGAGAACTTCGGGGTTAGTCTTAGAAAAATTGTGTGCTTGAATGTGTACTAGCCAAACTTAAAATAAAACACAAGGAATTAGAAAGATACTACCACAAATAAAACACTCCTTCGTCTTCGAGTCCAGACGTGGTAGATGGCTATCACGCATAAGAACACGAATTAAGTACCCATAAAATAAAATTAAAAAGATTAAATAAAAATAAAACAGAAAGTTAAACAACCTATATTGCCTTCCCCGGCAACGTCGCCAAAACTTGGTGTGTAATTTTAGGTCTTTTTAAATCAAAATAGATATGCACTCATGTTCACAAAATTATCCCTAATATTACCACTTCACTGCAAGAGTACAGCTTCGTATGTAGTAATTTAAGGTGTCGATCCACAGGGGAAGGTAAGTTTGTTAACTCCAAATAAATAAAAATAACAGAAAAGATGAATTTTTTTTTTGAAATTTGTTTTCTGAAAAATAATGAAAAATAAGTTGAATTCAAATTAATACAAGTGAGACAATTGTTACTCCAAACACTTGTAAACAAGACACGGATTAATCCTATGCATTCAATTCTATCTCATACGTTCGGGACAATTTAACATAAATCAACATGCAAGCACTAAACATGCTAAACATCAACTAGTCAAAGAATAGCTAAACACTTACGCTTTAAACCAAATTCAATAATCCTAAGAACCTTACGAAAGCGCGAGATTCAAAGTACAATTGCAATTAAGATCAAAATCCATTATCAAGTTGTCATCTAAACAATTCCAATTGATAATTTATTACCACCACAATCCATCTCAATTCAAGCTAAAGAGGCATTAAATCAAGACTTCATCATTATCACTAAAGATGCACCTAAAGTAATAAATTCATTCAATTAAATAAGTAGTAATAACGAACATGAGATAAAACGAGCATAGAATAAATCACGAAATTAAAATGTCATACCACGTGTTTGGAGTAATATAAGATTCTTAGCCTAACATATTTAAACCAAGAACAATGATAAATGGAGATCAAACCCTAGAAACCATGGAGTAAATTTGGAGTTGATGATGGCTGGAATGTTCTCCTTTCTCTTCTCTCTTTCTCACGCTGAATTCCTCCAGAACAGTCCCCTCAATTGCTCAATGGAAGTATCTAATTTCTTCTCTCTGTGTGTCTGCTCTCAAAAGTGTCGTCCCCCACTGCTGCCTTTCTCCATCTCTTTTATATCTTTTCTTTTTTTTCTTCTTGCCCAAGTCACGCCTTCTTTCCTCCAAATCCTCAACCACTTTATTATTTTTTTTTATATAATTGCTGGGACCCACATGTATAATTGCTGACCAAAACAAACAAAACTCTAACTTACACTTTGTACAGTATGTATTTCTCCAACTTACGCACATATATCAACTACTAAATAATAATTACTTTAATGATTAATTGACATATGATTTAATATAAAAATTAAGAGAAATATTGGAGTAAAATTAACATTATTTGATTTACATCAGTTTGATCCAGGAGGAGACGCCTCACCAAAGTTTTTGCTTTCATTTCTCGTCATTGCTTCGTGGTTTCCACCTTGAGGACAAGGTGGATTTCAACCGTGAGGGAGTTGATACGATCTCATATCTTAGGAAATTCCAATTATTTAGTTATCTTTGTTTCACCATATCTTTTCCATATCTCTATTTTCTTATTCAATAAATTAGGGTTATAGTATTCTAGTATTATAATAGGAGAACTTGTTATCATTTTAATCAATCAATCAATGAATGAAATATTATTTTGAGCCTAATTCTAGCACCCCACATTTTGGTTCTGAAGTCGCTGCCTAACGGGAAGGTCCCGCGCTCAGTCGACCAGATCATATCTCCGCCGACCCTCAATGGCGCCAGATTTTTCCTTATCATCTCCGCCGACACGCACGGCCGCCGGATTCACTTTATCTTGTTATTTTCCATTTAATCGGTTCATTAGGGATTTAGGTCCTTAACATAACTCTAACTCTCTAATTTATTTTTCAGCTCGACTCTACATACTCCCTCCGTTCCGTAGTAGTGGAGTCATCTTGCCATTTGGTACGTTCCATAGTAGTAGAGTCATTTTCCTTTTTAGTAAAAGTCAACACATTTATTCTCACTTATTTTACTCTCTTTTATTTTATTCTCTTTCATCTCCCTACCTTTTCCATTTCCTACTTTATTCTTTCTTTATTTAACTTATTTAACACAATTTTTTTCTTAATCTCCGTATCGGAAAGAAATGCCTCCACTACCATGGAACGGTGGCAAGTAGCAAAGTTTGTGCCACAAGTTTTTGTTCAATCTCAAATTAGAATATATTCAATAACTCCATGCTATAAAAAAAATAAAAAATTTAAAAAAATAAAACAAACATGAATATCTCTATAAATAATTTTGTATGTCACAAAATTACCTCCTTATTGCCAAGTTAAATGGCATCATATTTTCCCTAAAAGTGCAAACATTCCCGATCTCATAATAACAAAGACGCATTGCTACTATAATCAACAAACATTCGGACGCATCGCAACGAATGTGAACCTGAAAATGAAGTTAACGTAGAATGGTCAAATGGGGAAACAAATAGTATAACGACATGAGAAAACAATGAGAAGTATCAACACCTCGGAGTGACAATTCTATCGGACTTATTAATAACATTCAAAACGAATCTGAACCTAGAAATAAAATTAAGTAGAATGGTCAAATATGGAAACAAATATAACAACTGAGAAACATGAAGTATCATACCCCAGAATGGCAATTCTAATTTGATTCCAAGATTTGAAGAGATCATTTTCGACAACACAAAAATTTAAACACAGTTTTAGAGTAAATGTCAAAATTGTTAGAGTTTTGTATACTATAAATCATCTTTCGAGTGATTTAAATACTGTAAAACTCTTTATTTATTTTCCAATGGATGAAACATATTATTTTTTTCATAATGTTATTATGTTTTATATTTAATGGATATTTATGCATGTTTTAAATGTATAGTAACTTAACAAAGTCTAAGTCTTTGTTTTAATAGACCGGTTATGGGCGTCGTCCACTTTAAGGTAACACGGTCAGTTATGAACAAAGAAAAATACGAATTCACAACCCAGATAGGCCTAGAGTACCTATCGTGGAAAAGTTGCAATGTCAGTCCGCATATTTCTAAGTCTTACTGAAATAAGATGACATTGGTGTGGTAGAGCACTGAATTGGATCTAACAGCGAGACAAGTCTTATGCTATCTACTGAAAGACGAGTTCTTGATAAATTATTTATTTCTTAATTAATATACGTTAGCATTGAGCATACGGTATTGATTATGCACTACTTTGACTTACCAAATGGTGAGTGTTTTTCGCAACCCAATAATCCTGGTATATTGGGTAGTGGTGATTAATATCTAGCGGGGCTAGGATTGATATTATATTGAATCGTGTGCGAGGTGAGTCTCATTTGATAACGTCCTCAAGAGGAGCTCGAAACAAGGCTTTATTATTCGTAACCTAGCTAGTTGGAGTTTGATTACTCTATGAATAATAAATAAGCGTGTCTTGCTAAGTCCACTCTTGGAATTAATAAGATTTAATTAATTAAGTTCATAGCAGACACTAAATATTTAATGGACGTTTCTATCTTAAGCGCGGGAAATGAACACCAAATAATGGAAACCTGGATTACTTATAATTTCGGATTTGGATGGGCAGTGCAGTATTACTTCTGTAGTGGCTGCTCGTAATATTCCAATATAAGCTTATATTAAATTGTGGGTTCAATTTAATTAGTAAAAAGCTATTTGGGGGAGGCAATATCCAAAACCTTCCATAGATCCCTGACTGGGCCCAATATATGAGTTAATATAAATAGGAGAATAAAGGAGACAGAAAACACAATTATTTTCATTAAGAATTTTCGTCCCCCTCTCCTATACTAAGAGGGACGATTTTTTCCCCTTCCGCTCTCCTCCGTGAGATAGAATTTTCGTCTTCTTTATTAAGTCCAAGAATTCTAGTGAGATCAGCCCACACTGATATCAGCGTACAGTCCGGGAACTAGTCAGAAGATCTGTGGTTTAGTAATTAAGATCTTCACGTGGAGAAGGCGCTAGTTATCTTCGATTCTTTGCAGAATTCTCAAGGTAAATTGGCTAATCCATAGATAAGCATGTTTTAGGTTTCAATTATACTTAAAGCATGATTTAATATAAGTTATGAATATGATACATGTAATAATTACGCAAATAGAATTTGTCTAAATAATCTGCTAAATAGATCAAAATTATTATGTAATTGATTTATGTATGTTTCCGCTGCCAACCCCTTCAAAAATTGGTCCTAAACATATGACCAAAATACGAAATTGGTCCAAAATATTATTTTTTTTAAAATTGAGTCCTAAGCAAATGAAATCGTCGTCGAAGTGGTCATTTTTTTATAGTTCCGTTAAAAACTGGCGGTCAACATCCGATTAGTGATATTTTGACCCAATTAGCGTACATAATTCATTTTAAAAAATTAAAATTCGACTTTCTTTTCCTTCTCTCCCATCTCTCTATATTATTTATTTTTAGAATTGTTTATTTTTTATTTTAAATAATTAGTATACTAATTAGGTTAAAATATCACTAATCGGGTATTGACCATTAGTTTTTAATGGAACGGTAAAAAAAGGACTACCCGGCGATGATTTGATTTGTATAGGAATCGATTTTCAAAAAATGAATATTTTGAACCAAATTTGTATTTTGGCCATATGTTTAGTACCAATTTTAACCTTTACTATAATTTTGATTTTCTTCTTTTTCATTAATGTATATTTTTCTGATTTTGAGATTATAACTTATGATTTAAATATATAATATTGTTATCATCTTATTTTTACTTCTGGTTTTACTTTCTTATGCATATAGTAATAATATAAGACAACCACTATTTAAATGCATAACTGGACATCAAGATACATAGTTCATAATAAGAGTTTTTTAACTCGCTACAAATGCATTTTAATTCATAACACAGATTTGAAAACACGGAGTAAATCAAAACATCATTGTTGTGAAGGGTATGGGTTGAGTTCACTATAATTGCATATGTAGTTCAATATCATAATGTTTTAGTTCATTATTGATGAATCCGCGAATTTTTGATGGTGAAGGATGCTGGAAAATACAGATCACGACACAGAGAATTTACGTGGTTCGATTTACTGAGGTAAATCTACGTCCACGGGAAGAAAAGAGGGCAGAGTTGTATTGCTTGATCTGTTTTCTACAGCTTACAATACAGACTTGCTATTTGATCTTTTTCTCTAGAGAGCTTAATAGAACTTAACCCTTTTCTATCTGATCTAAGTTCTATTTATACATTGAACCAAGATCGTGGCATGCAGCACCATTTACTAGGCAGTGGATGTCGTGGAGATCGTGGCGATCTTGCATGGGTCCACTATCCTGCATGAGTTAATGACTGCTTGACACCACTAAATAGATCGTGGGTGTAGTGGAGGTGGAAATCCTGCATGAGTCCACTATCTCCTAGTTCGGTCGAATACTGAGACCGAACTGCTGAATTATTGCCGAGCAGCTTTTGCCGATCTGAGAGTAGAGCTTGATGCCGACCTGAGAGCAGAGTTTGATTGGTTGGCTTTTACCGAGCTGTAGGCAGGGGCCGAACTCTTTGGTTGTGCCGAACTGAACTCTTTAGTCATGCCGGACTGATACTCTTTAGTCATGCCGAACTGATACTCTTTCTTGGGCTTTAGGCTGATGGGCTTTACTGCTGTTGGGCTTGTTTAGTACGTACTCCATCACTACCCCCCCCGAAAAGCGAAGTGAATCACTTCGGCATTCTGGATAAAGGTATGGGGTAAGTTGATGTTTGTCCTTGGTCTGATGAAGTGAACTCTTCTTTGACCGGACTTGGTTTGTGTCCTAATTTGGCGAGTTTTATCGCTCGGATCGGACTTTCCGTTGTCCTAATTTGGGGATCGGACTTTCCCTTGTCCTAATTCGGCGAGTTTTATCGCGTGGATCGGACTTTCCCTTGTCCTAATTCAGGCAAGTTTTATCGCGTGAATCGGACTTTTGTTGCAGTTCGTTTCAGACGAAGTGCTTGATTTTTAAGCTGAATTGTGGTCTTGTATCCTCTTTAGAAGCTTGGACTTCACAATCGTTGGCTTATTGCAGTTCGTTTCAGACGAAGTGCTTGTTTCTTAAGCGGAATTGTGGTCTTGTATCCTCTTTAGAAGCTTTGACTCACAATCGTTGGCTTGTATATGTTCTAAGAAGGGGATCAGCCTTCGAAGAACAAGATACCTCAGTAACATTTGTAAGAGACGACACGCACAGAGACAGACAAAACACACAGACAAAACGCACAGAGACAAACAAAAGCACATAGAGACAAAACGCACAGAGACAAACAAAGACCAAGCAAACCAAAGAAAGCACATTGACCGAACAGGACTCAAGACTGACTGACCGGACTGTCTCTTACAAATGGAACTTCTTGAGGTTGGAAGTGTGCCATGTTCGGGGTACCTGTTCTCCTGACATGTGAGCCAATTTGTAAGACCCTTTGCCGAGGACTTCTGACACCCGATACGGACCTTCCCATGTGGGTTCGAGCTTGCCCAGCTTTTCTGCTCGGCTTACTTCGTTGTTTCTCAAGACGAGATCTCCCACTTGAAATTGCAGCTTCTTCACCCTTTGGTTGTAATACCGGGCTACTTGCTCCTTGTACTTGGCTGCTTTTATGCATGCCAATTCTCTTCTTTCTTCGGCAAGATCTAGCTCGGCTCTCAGTCCGTCGTCATTCATTTCTGCTGAGAAATTTAGAGTTCGGGGACTGGGTATGCCGATCTCCACTGGAATCACGGCTTCAGTGCCGTACACAAGACTGTACGGAGTTTCACCATTGGAGGTTGTGGGTGTAGTTCGGTAGGACCATAGGACTTGAGGGAGATTTTCTACCCATTGTCCTTTGGCTTGTTCTAACCGAGCTTTTAACCCTTTCACCAGGATACGATTTGTTACCTCCGTTTGTCCGTTTGCTTGTGGATGAGAGACCGAAGTGAACCGCTGTTGAATATTCAGCTCTTGGCACCAATTCTTGAACGTCTTGTCGGTGAACTGAGTCCCGTTATCCGAGATGAGGATGGGGGTATGCCAAATCGGCACACTATGTTCTTCCAGACGAAATCCAATGCCTTCGAGCTCGTTATCGTAGCTAATGGTTCAGCTTCCACCCACTTCGTAAAGTAGTCCACGGCAACGATTAGGAATTTTATTTGCCGAGGAGCTTGTGGTAGTGGTCCTACTATGTCTATGCCCCATTGCATGAAAGGCCAAGGGCTTTGCATAGTGGATAGATCGGTCTGCGGCATCCTTGGATATTTGCATGGATTTGGCACTTCGGGCATGTCTTGACGAGCTGCACTGCTTCTTGTACCAAGGTTGGCCAATAATATCCCCATCTTAGAACTTTTTTAGCTAAAGCTCTAGCTCCGATGTGGCTACCGCACGATCCTTCATGAACTTCTCTGAGGATGTAGTCCGTCTCTTCTGGTCCTACGCACCGCAATAACGGCTGGAGGTAAGACTTTCTAAAGAGGACTCCTTCATGAAGTTCGTACCGAAGTGCTCGGCACGTGATCTTCCGAGCTTCTCTCTTATCCTCGGGCAATTGTCCTTGATCCAGATACTGCAAGATCGGCGTCATCCAGTTCGGCGAGCTGGATACTGAATGTACCTCGGCTTCATCAATGCTTCGATGCATTAATTCTTCCGCCTTTGAGCTCGGATCTGAGGCCAACTTACTTAAGGTATCTGCTCGGCTATTTTCCGCTCTGGGAATGCGGATTATCCGAAAATAGGAGAAACTTCGGCTGATGCTTTGCGCTTTGTCCAAATACTTCTTCATTCTCTCGTCACGAGCTTCACTTGTACCCAACATGTGACTTTACTATGACTTGTGAATCACAA